>NC_026152.1:14157606-14161763 GCF_000512975.1 Sesamum indicum
TTTTTGAGTAATGACTTACTTCTTTCAGTTGGTTCTTTTCTTCCATTAGACGAAGTATCTCCTCCTTTGATACTCTCTTTGGTTTCATTGTTTCATATGCCTTCTTTTTCTCTTTTGTATAGCATCCATCTCTACCTTGTCGACTCAAGATTTGACCCACAGAATCCATTGTACAGGCTTTGTCTACACATGCCTAAGGAATCATCAATACAGCAATTTAAATAGGATTATAAATTAAACAATGGATCAATTTACATGAATTTGACATATTTTAGTATGGTAGGTAATAAGATGCAATCAAGCCCTATCAATGAAAATTCTCTCTCTTGGATAGCACTGAAAGACACGTGTCACAGGCATGTCAAACGAATACAAAAGGATCCAAAAATATCCTAGCACGAGGCTCTTTAGATTTATATAATTTCCACGTGTGATAAAGTAAATAATAATGCTTCTACACAAATTTATGTATCTTTACATAAACTGGAAGCCTAGGAAGCAATACATATGTGTGGAGAATTACACAAAAATAAGTCGAGCTTTTCCATTCCATTTTGGCCTAAATTTCCTACTATACGCAATTCCAGCTGTGATGTGCTCAATTGCAACGCTGTTCTTATAAGACTAGTTTCCATGAACAAGTGTTCGGGGTGGTCCAACCACACAAACACACAAAGTGTTTCTATTTGTGTTTGAAAAGCTAGTTTGATTCAAGCATTATAAGTTACTACGAGTAACTTTGTGGAGGTGATGAATGACTACCAACAACTACGCAAGCCACTTCGTATATTATTAATGAAAACTACTTGTTATAACCAAAATAAATTAACTAAGAGCCATCTCACTTAAACAGCAAACTACAAACCAAGTACCTTGCATGCAGTAGCGGTTGTGTCTTCATCTTGCCAGCACCAAAAATTATTTTCCAAGCACTCAATTGTATGTGCATCAAGAGCAACAACTCCAAGTTGGCGAGTGGATGTTGCTTTTGTTTTTCTTTTTCTTTTCTCTTTTGGATATTGCTTTTTTTATCTGTTGCTTTTGCTTCTTTTCTTTTTTGAATATATTGCTTTTTTTCTGTTTCTTTTTCTTTTTTTTTTTTTTTGCGGATATTCCCTTTTTTTTCTGTTTCTTTTTCTTCTTCTTTCTTTTCTATATATTGCTTTTTTCTGTTTCTCTTTCTTTTTTTTTCGCGGATATTCTTTTTTTCTTGTTTCTTTTCTCTTCTTTCGTCGATATTGCTTTTCCTCATTCCTTCCTAGTTCTCTTGTGCTTGTCTCCAAGGCATCTTCAGAAATCTATTGAAAAAATACGAGAAAAGTAGAGGTGTCAGTGTAAGACAACCTATCACTTATAAAAGATCGTTGCTGTAGCAGAAATTGTATGGACCAAACGAAACAGGCAAACTGCAGCATTTCACTTGATTCTGCTGCACATTTTTTGTGCACTAATTCTATAGAATGAATTTCGGCAGCAACAGAAATCAATTATGCAGAATAATCCATTTAAACATATTGAAGTCTGCTATTCATTTACGGGAAAAAGTTGGAAATATGGAATGTGAGTTGCACGATCAATGCATGAGGTTCAACACGTAATCTACGTTAATTCTTACTTAAGCTAGAGCTGCACAATTACATTAATTTGTTATCTAATCCTAGTGACTTACGTATTTCCTTGGAACAGAACTATTTTCAAGTAACGCTGAAAATGCACTCCCACATCCTCTTTCTCCTGCCCAATTTTTAGGGAACCAAAAGAGCCTCAAATGAGTTCTTCCCCTTTATCCTTTGTCATTCGACATCAAAACATAATAGTAGACACAACTAGGATTCAGAATGTAAAAACTAGAAACAAGAGCCAAAAAACAATTATTTTTAAGAGAAATCAGAAAACAGAGATAAGAGGAACAATTCTAGTTAATTCACATATTTATACACCACATGTGTGCAAAGTGGTATTAAAATAGCATTCATGGTAATTGAATGAATGAGAACATAGAAAATCTTCATAAAAACGTTCACCAATAGGGGAAGGACAATTACCACATAAGTTTCTTCAGGAACTACTGTAGTAGTTCTTTCCATGGGGTTTGACGTTGTGCAATATGTAACTCCTTTCTCCGCAAACCTTGTGACCAGATGTCCTAAGCAACGAAAGCGAAAAAATAGCTTAGGATTATATAATAAACAATGGATCATTCTACATTAATTCACACATTAATTCTTCTCTTGCTATTTTAGAAGAATCAAGTAGATTAAGTAATGTGAGAGATGAATGAAAAACATGCAAGCACAACCACATATAAACATATTCCATATGCAGTTTTTGAGTAATGCCTTACTTCTTTCAGTTGTTTCTTTTCTTCCATTAGACAAAGTATCTCCCCCTTTGATAATCTCTTTGGTTTCATTGCTTCATATGCTTTGTTTTTCTCTTTTGTATAGCATCGATCTTTATCTTGTCGACTCAGGATTTGACCTACAGAATCTATTGTACAGGCTTTGTCTTCACATGCCTAAGAAATGATCAATACAACAATTTAAATAGGATTACATAATAAACAATGGATCAATCTACATTAATTCACACATTAATTCTTCTCTTACTATTTTAGAAGAATCAAGTAGATTAAGTAATGTGAGAGATGAATGAAAAACATGCAAGAACATCCACATATAAACATATTCGAGGGAAACCTCCATACTCAAAAAGCCTTAAAAGATCACTATATTGGCCGTGAATGTCACGTGAAGTAATGAGAAATATAGATAAGGTCATGTTCATGACAGTTCTTGTGCACAGGTCAGCATGACTCTAAGTTACGACAACTGAAACTGATGGACTGGTTAGGCGAATTGATAGCTAGCTATCAGAGTAAATAAACCAGCAAAAGAAAAGAAGAGCAAAGTAAAAGAAAATTTAAGAAAGAAGACAATCAACCAGAAAAGTAGAAGACTAAAAGACTGCATTTTCCCTTGCCTTCTCCCCTTTTACTGCTTCAAAAATTGAGATACCAAAATATGGAGACAAGTCAGACAGAGGCCAAGCACTGTAAAAAGTATAAAGGGGACCGGCACGACATGAAAAACTGCTACAGTTAAGAACATTGGTTTCTGAAGTAACCTAATTGACTCCAATATTAGTTACATTTACTTCATCTGTAGACACAAATACTTCAGAACTTTGATCCATCCAGAGGACACTTTATCCAAGCATTGGCAATTTAAATAACACCCAGAAAGATGTGGTAGAGTTGAAACATATAGTAACTACACGTACGGAACTTGTCCAATGAGGCTTCGACCATAATTTGCTGTTATAATTTGGGACTTCAAGTCTCTTTAAGCTGTACAAATCTTATAGTGAAGTTTAAAACACAGCTAAGCCCAGTTCATCGAGTAAATTGGATTTGTATCATGTCGTTATCCCCTTAACTTTTCCCACTTCAACCCACCAAACTGATGGAATCAGAGTGAACACTCCCACAACATTTCAACTTGAGCTCACTATAATGTAGGTTTCATCTATAATGTATGCCCTCACTTCCTCCTGTAAATATCTGAATTTTTAGGAAAATAAAGAATTACACAAACAATCTCGATTCTCATCACAACTTTTCAGCTATCTCTCTCATTTTTGTAATCAGCTTTCTCTTTTGCTCGTTGTAAAAGTCTAATCCTTCTTTGCATCAGATATCATAAGTTTCGTTTCGCATATTACTTCTTGTGAATGTGCGATGCCCAAAGAATATTATGAGTAATTCCCTTACCTTCTAATGCAAGAAACTACATACACTGAAAGCATAATCTATTGCATATCCTTTAATTTATAAAAGTGTGTATACATGATACAGAAAAAGATGTGAGAAATGATAGAGATTGATTTGGCTGATTGGATGTAAGAAATATTGGAGATTAGATTTGGGTTTACCGGAGGCCATCATAAACTTAATTTGAAATAGGACTAGATATCTATATCTATATCTATCTACATTTACTTCTGTGTAAAAATTATGAATGGGACAAATAATTTCTTACCAGTTTTCGTTTAACTAAACTAACCTTTTAATAATTATATTACGTAATCCTTGTGAGTTGAGTTACATAAGAAGGTTCCACATGTAGTAAATTATAGATAAAAACACACCACATACT
>NC_026152.1:14161800-14240051 GCF_000512975.1 Sesamum indicum
AATATTAATTTTTCATGACAAAGATCATAACACAAAATTAGCAATCTTTTTTTTACTAATCATGAAAACTTGCATTTGAGCAAAAACATGACGAGCCAAACAACTCATATAGCTGAAGTATGCAGTTTTTGAGTAATGACTTACTTCTTTCAGTTGGTTCTTTTCTTCCATTAGACGAAGTATCTCCTCCTTTGATGCTCTCTTTGGTTTCATTGTTTCATATGCCTTCTTTTTCTCTTTTGTATAGCATCCATCTCTATCTTGTCGACTCAAGATTTGACCCACAGAATCCATTGTACAGGCTTTGTCTACACATGCCTAAGGAATCATCAATACAGCAATTTAAATAGGATTATAAATTAAACAATGGATCAATTTACATGAATTTGACATATTTTAGTATGGTAGGTGATAAGATGCAATGAAGCCCTATCAATGAAAATTCTCTCTCTTGGATAGCACTGAAAGACACGTGTCACAGGCATGTCAAACGAATACAAAAGGATCCAAAAATATCCTAGCTACCATCAATATGTCACCACCACTCACATATTTCAGTATGGTCACTGAAAAGATGGCAGCAATGTTTTTGTGACGTAGCCAATCTGCTAGAAGGGAAGCTTCTCCGGCAAGCTCCAAAACTACAATACAGCTACGAGGGAATGAATTCACTCAATTATTGGAATAATGAGCATACGAAAAACACATATTCTCAACTTTCATATACTATAAAATCCTTATCAAACAGAACTTCAAGAAATACTAGCACGAGGCTCTTTAGATTTATATAACTTCCACGTGTGATAAAGTAAATAATAATGCTTCTACACAAATTTATGTATCTTTACATAAAATAGAAGCCTAGGAAGCAATACATATGTGTGGAGAATTACACAAAAATAAGTCGAGCTTTTCCATTCCATTTTGGCCTAAATTTCCTACTATACGCAATTCCAGCTGTGATGTGCTCAATTGCAACGCTGTTCTTATAAGACTAGTTTCCATGAACAAGTGTTCGGGGTGTTTCCAACCACACACACACAGAAAGTGATTCTATTTTTGTTTGAAAAGCTAGTTTGATTCAAGCATTATGAGTTACTACGAGTAACTTTGCGGAGGTAATAAACGACTACCAACAACTATGCAAGCCACTTCGTATATTATTAATGAAAACTACTTGTTATAACCAAAATAAATTAACTAAGAGCCATCTCACTTAAACAGCAAACTACAAACCAAGTACCTTGCATGCAGTAGCGGTTGTGTCATCATCTTGCCAGCACCAAAAATTGTTTTCCGAGCACTCAATTGTATGTGCATCAAGAGCAACAACTCCAAGTTGGCGAGTGGATGTTGCTTTTGTTTTTCTTTTTCTTTTCTCTTTTGGATATTGCTTTTTTTATTTGTTGCTTTTGCTTCTTTTTTTTTTTGAATATATTGCTTTTTTTCTGTTTCTTTTTCTTTTTTTTTTGCGGATATTCCCTTTTTTTTGTGTTTCTTTTTCTTCTTCTTTCTTTTCTATATATTGCTTTTTTCTGTTTCTTTTTCTTTTTTTTCGATGATATTCTTTTTTTCTTCGTTTCTTTTCTCTTCTTTCGTCGATAACGCTTTTCCTCATTCCTTCCTAGTTCTCTTGTGCTTGTCTCCAAGGCATCTTTAGAAATCTGTTGAAAAAATACGAGAAAAGTAGAGGTGTCAGTGTAAGACAACCTATCACTTATAAAAAATCGTTGCTGTAGCAGAAACTGTATGGAGCAAACGAAACAGGCAAACTGTAGCATTTCACTTGATTCTGCTGCACATTTTTTGTGCACTAATTCTATAGAATGAATTTCGGCAGCAACAGAAATCAATTATGCAGAATAATCCATTTAAACATATTTCAGTCTGCTATTCATTTACGGAAAAAAGTTGGAAATATGGAATGTGAGTTGGACGATCAATGCATGAGGTTTAACACATAATCTACGTTAATTCTTACTTAAGCTAGAGCTGCACAATTACATTAATTTGTTATCTAATCCTAGCGACTTACGTATTCCCTTGGAACATAACTATTTTCAAGTAACACTGAAAATGCATTCCCACATCCTCTTTCTCCTGCCCAATTTTTAGGGAACCAAAAGAGCCTCAAATGAGTTCTTCCCCTTTATCCTTTGTCGTTCGACATCGAAAGATAATAGTAGACACAACTAGGATTCAGAATGTAAAAACTAGAAATAAGAGTCAAAAAGTAATTATTTTTAAGAAAAATCGGAAAACAGAGATAAGAGGAACAATTCTAGTTAATTCACATATTTATACACCACATGTGTGCAAAGTGGTATTAAAATAGCATTCATGGTAATTGAATGAATGAGAACATAGAAAATCTTCATAAAAACGTTCACTAATAGGGGAAGGACAATTACCACATAAGTTTCTTGAGGAACTACTGTAGTCCATACAATAGTTCTTTCCATGTGGTTTGACGTTGTGCAATATGTAACCCCTTTTTCCGCAAACCTTGTGACCAGATGTCCTAAGCAACAAAAGCGAAAAAATAGCTTAGGCGCCCTGAAGGCGGTGAGTGGATTCCAAAGGAAGAAAGAAGAAAGAAACACAAATACCGAAAGATCCTACCTCCAATTGATCCCAATTCAACCACTTTTTTGTCAATTTCAGCTACAATGGATTTTAGAGTATGTTTCCCCATCTCCCACTTCTGCATCTTCTTCTTATATTTTTTCATCTCAGCACCTTCGGCTTTTGAAGCATCTGTAAGGAGCTTCTCTTGCTATTTTAGAAGAATCAAGTAGATTAAATAATGTGTCACATAAATGAAAAACATGCAAGCACATCCACATATAAACATATTCATATGCAGTTTTTGAGTAATGACTTACTTCTTTGAGTTGTTTCTTTTCTTCCATTAGACAAAGTATCTCCTCCTTCGATAATCTCTTTGGTTTCATTGTTTCATATGCTTTGTTTTTCTCTTTTGTATAGCATCGATCTTTATCTTGTCGACTCAAGATTTGACCTACAGAATCCATTGTACAGGCTTTGTCTTCACATGCCTAAGAAATGATCAATACAGCAATTTAAATAGGATTATATAATAAACAATGGATCAATCTACGTAATTCACACATTAATTCTTCTCTTGCTATTTTAGAAGAATCAAGTAGATTAAGTAATGTGAGAGATGAATGAAAAACATGCCAGCACATCCACATATAAACATATTTGAGGGAAACCTCCATACTCAAAAAGCCTTAAAAGATCACTTTATTGGCCGTGAATGTCACGTGAAGTAATGAAAAATATAGATAAGATCATGTTCATGACAGTTCTTGTGCACAGGTCAGCATGACTCTAAGTTACGACAACTGAAACTGATGGACTGGTGAGGCGAATTGATAGCCAGCTATCAGAGTAAATAAACCAGCAAAAGAAAAGAAGAGCAAAGTAAACGAAAATTAAGAAAGAAGACAATCAACCAGAAAAGTAGAAGACTAAAAGACTGCATTTTCCCTTGCCTGAGACCCTTTTACTACTTCAAAAATTGAGATACCAAAATATGGAAACAAGTCAGACATTGGCCAAGCACTTAAGCACTGTAACAAGTATAAAGGGGACTGGCAGGACATGAAAAACTGCTACAGTTAAGAACATTGGTTTCTGAAGTAGCCTAATTGACTCCAATATTAGTTACATTTACTACATCTGTAGACACAAATACTTCAGAACTTTGATCCATCCAGAGGACACTTTATCCAAGCATTGGCAATTTAAGTAACAACCACAAAGATGTGGTAGATTAAGAGATTGGTTAAACTCATTTACGGAGTTCAACTGCACTCACAGAAATTGAACATTAAAAGTGAGAAGGACTTGATCATTCTGAAGCACAATTGGTCAACAAAGATGTTTGGTCGTTTAAGATAGAAATAATAATAGAAAGAATATACAAGACTAGTTTGATAATCTAGTCAATGACAACACAGCCACCGATTGCAGAAAGCTAAATTGGTGGTGCTTGATAAGATCGTCATTTTAAGTTTTTCAACTGAAAAAGGAAGAAAACAACAAAAATGTCTCAATCATTTCTTTGCATTACTGGTAAATTGAATTTAGTATATAAACAATGTAAAGCATTAGTTTACGTGGCACTACATGAGATAAATATAATGTGATGTTCTACACTAGCCTGGTCAATCACGGCCTGAAGAGCATGAAGCACCTCAGACATTGCAAATGAGTAAAGCCCATTTTATGTTTTTCTATTTTGCACCCACAAAAGCATCCCCATGTACTCTATCTCGCACTCAAATTCTTGGTTGTTGCATTGCAACCAAGAACTTTCAATGTAGCACTTCAATCCATCAAAATACTTTGATTTAGCAGGCAAATGTTATTCCTCTCATCTAGAATTTGTGAATATGACAATTGAAAATTCTGATAGATATAAAGCCAAGAGGGCGTCAAATTAATAAGTAGCCCATGGAATATATGACACGTATTTATTTGGCTCTTTCTTCCTGCTATCTATATTTCAAGTGACAGCACAGCTCCATTTAGTAAACGAAACAACGAAAGCATGAGATGGCTGCAAGTCTCTAAAGATGTAAACATTATAACTATAAAAATACTGTTTGGATATGAGGACAGAGATCAGGAAAAAAGAAGAAAAGTCCAATCGACCAGTAGCTTATTCCTCTCATTTGTTTCCACACAAGGAGCAGAAGAAATCAAAGGAAAGGAACGGTTTAGTCACACCAAGAATGTTCTATTTTCGCAGTTGATCCGGTTACAATTTTTCAGTCATCCTAATCAAACAAAAGAATCCATTTTTCATTAATCAGCCTCTCTTAAATTTCCTTAATGTTAGATTTACTTGATATGCTCCCACTTCCACCAAAATAACTAAATTGTCCATGGTTACAAATGTATATGAAATAAAATCGAAGGAATTCAGAAGTTCAAGAATGGAGAGGAAAGATCATGATCAATGTATACCTGTAATCAAAATAACGGTGAAGGTTTTCCAATGCACCCGGATAGTCATCATGATAAAGGCTATTCAAATATCACAAGTAGTGCACCTGCAATTAGAAAATGGAGACAAGAGCATTTTTCAAAGTCCAGCTGAATTAATCTCAAATCAAAAGATGTAGACAAGTTGAAATTGGATAAACCCGGGAAGTCCCAAACAAGCAACTCACTCGATGTAATTCGGGTGCCAATTGCTGAAGCTTTTTCAGTATAGATTCAAAAGCATTTAGGGGGAAGGAGCTTCCGTGTCTGCCGCAAGAGTAAATGATTTCAATTCAATGGTTATGAAGTGAGATGATAAATAATATGTTTCTTGTTTTCACTGAGGTCAATAATTACAAAGTTTGATCGTTTGAAATATGATTGATTAAAAAGATCTAATTTAGATGTATCTGAAACCACAATCATTCACTTCTCAATAGCAACTGCTTGCTCCGAGAGGTAACCTTGTACCTGCCAGCTTGTATGTAGGAAAGTTCCACCAAGGGCGCCAATATCTTTGGACATATCACTCGAAGACAATGCACCAGGGCAAACTTCTGCATTCATATCATTATGTTCCAGCGTAGGCCTCGGAGAGATACCAGTACCTATGTCAATCAGAAACAATATCAAAGTTCATATCCTGGACTCTTATAGTTCAAAAGAAATCGCTGTTTGAGCCACAGGACCATAAGGAGTAAACATGGTCCCAGCTGCAAAGCTTCTCATCCAGTAAGGAAGAGGATAAAACTAAAGGAGATTTAACAGTTAGAATCAAAAGGAAACAGTATGACCCAACTATTGGAACATCCGAGCCACCACAGGGCATAACTATCCAGCTGTGTGGGAAATGCAGTAGCATAAACTAGATTTTAATGCAAGCCCAAGTACAGAAGTGATATATCCTTTTCACATTATGTACAAACATTTAAAGAAAAAAGGTACCACAGAAGGAAGGGAAAAAAAAGCATCAACCAAATATTTCCTCGAACTGAACAAAAGGAGAAAAAGGACAGGCAAAATAATTCAAACTTATTGATGAATATTTCATCAGTTCCACAAGGATTAGAAGTGCTTTTAACCTGGGTAACACAAATATTCATTTCCAACAGGTCATACTGAAACTATCCTCAATAGAGGCATAGCTAACAACTTACATCTTTCACACATAAAAAAGTTGTTAGTCCAGTGACAATACCTTCAACTACTTCTGGAAAATCTTTGGGTGCATGTCCCTGGGAAGGACTTCTTCCAATTCCCATTTTGCTTTCTTCAAAATCTTCACTAACATTCTCATAAACAAAATTGTCCATCTCCATATTCTCAAATTCGAATGAGGGATTTGGGGATCATTTGTTGAATCATCCAAATGTGATAACTCATAAGGAGGGTACCCTGAGATGGATTCCTTACAATATGTCCCTATATTTGTTAAAAGATGGCAGATACCCTGCAGAAAGAAAATATTGTCAAGTCAATTTCCAAGCATCAACCTATCACGGAGTTGACATTAGCAGGTACTCACTCTATAACCGTAATTACTTGTACCACTTCTCTAGGAACTTCGTAACCTCTCTTCTACTAATCACATCTAGTATCATGAATTTGAAATTTTGACTCGTTACAAAGGTATTATCAACACATGAAAATAAAAGCATTGTACGATTTGTTTTGATGCAATATATTTGCTCGTAGTATGGCAAGACATAAGACTGGCAGTGATTTTGAGTATTTTTACCAAGAAATGAAATGAAGAAAACCTTTTCACAAAAAGTTCAAGAAATGAAATGAAGAAACCCTCTTCACAAAAAATTTCATTTCTTGAAATGAAGAAACCCTTTTCACAAAAAATTCAAGAAATGAAATTCAAGAAATGAAATGAAAGGAAGAGACAGTGATTTTGAGTATTTTTACCAGCGATTTTTTTCTTTCTTGCATTTTTCTGTGTTTTACCCAACCTCCGCCGCTGCTTCTCCTGCGGATGCTGCCCTGCAAACGGGCATCATCAGGCTTAGCCATGTTCGCCTCCTTGACTCCGCCATCCTCGGCGTACTCCACCGAGGCTCTTTCACTAGACTAGGCATGCAGATTGATGAATAAAGGCTTTTCTTGATTTTCTTGATTTTCTTTCCGTTGTTTTTCTGGGTGAGAAGAGGACGAGGAAAGGGGGTGAAAACATGTCGTGGGTTTTTCAAGATTGAAAATAACACTAATAACTATATTTATACTAATTGAATCAAAATCCCAAAAAATCAATAAAAATTATTTTTTAATAACAGCACACGGTTTCTCTCTCTTCCTTTCCCTTTTTATTTTTTATTATCCCATCTCTACTCCTACCAAAAATTTCCTTGTATTTTTAAGGAATAATCCTTCTGCCTATTCTATACTAATTAATTGTCTTTTTTAATATTATCAATTTTATTTTTTTATATCATTAAATTTATTATTTTATATGGAGCATATTATAATTCACATGATTTAATAAAATTATATTTATTAAATTATCAATGTATTAGTGATGACAATACTCGATCGTATACTCATATAAAATACAATAATGAAAAATCAATTATTTTTTATTCTTTTTTAAAAAAAATAAAATGAGTGAAAACGACAACTAATTGACTAGTTAAAGAAATGAAATAGCATATTCATATCCAAAGTTTTTAATCTGATTTATAGTAATAAATAAATACTGTAATGCGTCCAGCCCAATTTGTTGATAGGACTGAGCCCATATTGAATCTCACACTGTTGTTGGGCTTTATTTGCTATTATACTGGGTCAATATGGTGAGCTATTGAGTACTAATATAATGTGACACACTCAAATATATGTGCACAATGAATTTTAACTTTAAAAAACTAATTATTATTTTAAAAATATGTTAATTAGATAAATAAATTATTAAAAATATTTAAGAAAGGTATGAGAAAATATTAAAAAAGAAGAAAAAGGTATGTGGAAGTTGAGGATAGGGGGGGAAATATTAATAAAATATTCAAACACTAAAAAAATTGGCATATCATAAAAATTGAAGGCACCAATAGGATGCTTTTCAATTATATAAAGGTATAGATTTTATTTAAAATAATGAATAATTGTGTGTTTGTAAGGATATAGATAGATATCTAATATTATTATCCTTTTTATGGTTAAGTGTAAATTTCATGAATGTATAATAAGTTGTACAAAAACATCCTATAATTTTTTCTAAACTAATAAGGCCGTGTTTACTAACGTGGAATATAAAGGATTTTCGCCTTAAGCGGGGTTAGCACCTCGTTTTACATTCGAACAGCGTAAGCCCGGTATTCATGACAAATGCCCGGTACTTGGTTGGATAAAATGCCAGATATGGATCCGCGCTAGGGGGGTGGGATTGAATCCCGTCGACTTATTCCACTTTCTGCACTTGCTCATTTTACATTTGTATCCTTGATTTTCTACCGAAAACGACGAAAATGCTCTTGTCCACCTACCGACTTTAATTCTTTGTGACTTTTTCATTTCCCACCAATGCCTTGTACTCATTTTAAAACTTCCCTCTACAGGAGTCGTTCTGCAGCGACACTATGTTCCTACCGGGAATGTGGGTTCTTTCAGTACAACGACATCGCATCCAAAATGTTCAGGAACCAGTACGACACCGACGTCACGACGTGGGCTCCGGCGGAGTGGTTGTTCCAAGTTGAATACGCGATGGAGGCGGTGAAGCAAAGCTCGACGGCGATAGGGCTAAGATCGAAGACTCATGTGGTGCTCGCCAGCGTTGACAAGGCGAGCTCTGATCTCTCCTCGCACCAGAAGAAGATCTTCAAGGTCGACAACCACATCGGTGTGGCCATCGCTGGACTGACAGCCGATGGATGACAAGGCTCAGGTTTAGTTTAATTTCTTAGTTAAAGTGTTTCATTTCTCGTTTCTCGTACTTGTTTGGTGGTTTATTTTGTGGAGCATTGTCTAATTGAGAGTTAGGGTTTAAGATTAGGGAACCAGTAGTATAGAAATTCGTGAAAGGATCACAAGAAAAAAAACGGATTAATGTATATCAGTAACTTAATGCTTTGACGAGAACTGCTTCATTTTTCATTGATGGTATTCTTTTGGGGGTTTCTTGTGTTTACATGTGGAGAATTGTGTAATTGAGAGTTTGGGTTTTGATTGAGCAGTAGAATGGGAGTTTCATGGATGGATCTAAAGAAAACCTTGGCCAAACTTTTGTTAATGTTTATTATGTTGAATTGAATTAATTTTGTACTCTATATACCAGCAAGGGGAATTGTACAACTAAATTTATTTGAATTGAGGGGTAGGGTTTGGACGGGGAGTGTACACTGTCAGACTTCTTCTAATAGAATTTGCTAGGGGCTTTTTAAGAAAAAATCTTATTTAGGTCTGACAGTTTCTAGACACAAGCTAAGGGGAATGTAGGAATCTGCATCTGTTAGTCCTTCTGGGGCAAGGGAGTCATTGTCATGGACTCATGGAAGCAAATGATTAGCAGTTAGTAGCTTTCAAGTTTGGATAAAGGATTGTCCAGATGATAGGTGATGTTAATTACTTTAGAACATCTAATCTGGATAATATAGGGAGTGTGTTATTCTGCATGTTGGACATAGGGGCCTCAATTAAACTATCACTTCTCAATGGTGGGGCAATAATATTCATTGAAGAGTTGATTGATTCATTCTAAATTTGCATCTGTACTATCTTATTTCAGCCAATTAATAAACTGATAGTGACTAAATATTACTTTCCTTTCTAGTCCTTGGACCCCCATGTACATAGAACTTCTGATTTATATTCAACAGTCAGCGATTCATCATTCATGTTGAAGTCTGTAGGGTGGTAATCCCCTCAGTGATACCTCAAATATGAATGGCCTAACAACTATTACAAAGCAATATGGAGTACTAAACTCCTTTGAGAATTACAGACCAAGTATTAAAGGAATAAGAGAATATAAACAGATTATATTTAAAAAGAAAAGGCGGCTCAGATAGAACCAGATCCGAGTGGCTAACAGATGCCTGAAGAATGTCACTGAGACTTCCACCACACCGTCGATCAGACCCACGGCTACCCCACACTCAACCGGTTTCCACAGATCACGAAGATCCCGTGCTTTTCCTTTACAGTCACAAAGACTCGACAACGATATTCACTCAAGCGGCTTTTGGAAGTGAAGTATTTTAACTGTATCTTACCGAAGAAGAAGGGGGTTGTATTTATAGAGTTCACGAAGAGCCATAAGTATGGAAAGAGAGAAAGCTTTCCAAGAGAGCCATTGATTTGGCTTTGGAAAGCTTCCTTCCAAAACACCGGAGAAGAAGGAAGGTAGAAGAGGAATATCCATGGAGGATATTTGATTTTGAGAGAGAAGAGAGTATTCAGCGGCGCAAGATAAAAGAGAAGAGAGTTGACCGATTTAGGATTAGGGTTGCAGGAATAAGTAGGCACTCAAAGCGGGTCGGATTTCCGGGCACGGGCCTGGGCCGGTTTTGGGTGGGTCGTGCCAGGTGGGCTGTCGTCGTGGGCTTTAGTTTTAGTGGATCAATGGGCCATCCAACAAAACCCAACATGCTCCACCTTGGACCAATGATCCATACGAAACATTGTCCGGAGCTTTCTGTTCGGATCAGGAACTTTCATCATAGCCTGGCGGCCCTCCTGCGTTTTACCTGCAGAAAAACACTGAGACAGAAGAAACGTTAGTCAGGAATTAATCTCAGAATTTTTAGACACAGTTTGAACTTGTCTACTGGTAGGCTTTTGGTCCCCATATCGGCGGGGTTTTCCTCAGTCTTGACCTTTTCCAGTTTTATAACTTCCTTACCCACAATGTCACGGATAAAATGAAATCTTACATCAATATGCTTTGTGCGATCGTGAAAAACGGGGTTTTTACAAAGTTGTATAGAAGACTGACTATCCGAAAAAACAACTAACTTTTCTTTTGAAAAACCAATTTTTTTGATAAGACCATCGAGCCAAATGACTTCTTTGAAAGCTTCGGTTGTAGCAATGTATTCTGCTTCAGTGGTTGATAAAGCAACTATGTGTTGTAGTTGGGATTTCCAACTAATGCATGCACCGCATAAAGTAAACACATAAGATGTAGTGGACTTACGGCTATCACGATCATTTGCATAATTTGAGTCCACAAATCCAACAAGTTGAATAGAATTAGAATTTCTAGAAAAGGTAATGCCAATATCAATAGTGCCACGTAAATATCTAAGCAAAAACTTCAGCGCTTCCCAATTAGGTGTACCAGGGTTTGACATATATCTACTAAGACAGCTAATTGCGTATGCAATATCAGGTCGTGTGCATACCATGAGATACATGATGGAACCAATAACATTTGAATAGGGAATTTTATCCATCTTGGCTTTTTCAGAATCTGTTTTGGGAGATTGATCTTTTGAGAGTTGAAAATGTGCAGCTAGAGGTATCAAAACAGGTTTTGCATTTTTCATGGAAAACTTTTTCAAAACAGATGAGATATAAGACTTTTGGTTCAAAAGAATAGAGGATTTTTCTCTATCTCTAGAAATGCTCATGCCAAGAATTTGCTTTGCATTTTCGAGGTCTTTCATTTCAAAAACATTACACAGCTGTTTTTGTAAATCACTAATGAGATGAGAATTTGGGCTAGCAATGAGCATGTCGTCAACATAGAGAACAAGGAAAATGGGTGAATCATGCACATGCTTAAAGTAGAGGCAGTGATCGTAATGACTCCTATTGAATTTCAAGGAATGCATAAATGAGTCAAATTTCTTATTCCACTGTCTAGGTGATTGTTTTAAGTCGTATAAAGATTTTTTCAGCAAACACACAAAATCAGGCTTGGATTTATCAATAAAGCCAGCAGGTTGACACATATAAATATTCTCATCCAAATCACCATGTAGGAAAGCAGTTTTAACATCCATTTGCTTGAGTTCCCAATTGTAGTGTGCAGTGAGAGCAAGAATAATACGCACAGTTGTATATTTCACAACAGGAGAAAAAATTTCATTATAATCTATACCCTCTTTTTGCGTAAACCCCTTAGCTACTAATCTAGCCTTGAATTTGATAGGGTATTCGTGCTTGATTTTGTAAATCCACTTACAGTCTACTATGGAGGCATTTTGTGGTTTGGGAACTAAAACCCAAGTTTTGTTTTCCTTCAATGATCTCATTTCTTCATTCATGGCACTAAGCCACTGTTTGGATTTCATAGCCTCATCTATGCTAGTGGG
Source organism: Sesamum indicum (assembly GCF_000512975.1). Taxonomy (NCBI): domain Eukaryota; kingdom Viridiplantae; phylum Streptophyta; class Magnoliopsida; order Lamiales; family Pedaliaceae; genus Sesamum; species Sesamum indicum. The sequence goes on from NC_026152.1 coordinate 14,174,079, forward strand.
TTCAGTCATCTCAGTATTTAAGGCGGTTTCAAAATCTCTAAGTTTCATTGGAGCCCTAATTTGTCTTCTATTTCTGTCCCTAGCAAGTTGGTAGTTTTCTAGAGGGTTTGGTTCAAAATTTTCAGTATTTTCAGTCTCATTTTCAGGTTCATTTTTTAATGTGTTTTCTAATTCTCCCTCCTGTTGGTTATCCCCTAGATTGTTCTCCACCTTATTAAAGGTTTTCTCTTTCTCTAAGGTTGTGGTTTTTCCTAAGCAAGGCATCTCGTTTTCATTGAATGTTACGTCTCTACTTATTAGAACCTTAAATCCGGGTTGACTACGTACCCAAAGGCGATACCCTTTAACCCCCATAGGATAACCAATAAAAACACATTTTATGGCCCTAGGTTCTAATTTATCAACAGATTGATGAACGAATGCGGCACATCCAAAAACACGTAATGCAGATAAATCAGGAATTTTACCATTCCAAACATGTTCAGGGGTTTTTCCAAGAAGTGGCACAGAAGGAGACATATTAATCAAATGTGCAGCAGTAAGAACAGCCTCACCCCAAAACGTTTTTGGTAAACCAGAACTCACAAGTAAGCATCTAACTTTATCAAGCAATGTTCGGTTCATTCTTTCAGTAACGCCATTTTTTTGGGGTTTATAGGGGTTTGTTTTATGCCTTTTTATGCCATGTTTTTCACACATTTCAGAAAAGCTCTGATTACAAAATTCTAAGCCATTATCAGTACGAAGAGATTTCAACTTTTTTCCAGTTTGGTTTTCAACTAAAATTCTCCATTTTTCAAACTTTTCAAACACTTCAGATTTGTGCTTCATTAAGAAGACGAAAACTTTTCTAGAGAAATTGTCAATGATAGATAAGAAATATGTATTACCACCATGAGTAGGCATATTCGAAGGTCCCCAAACATCAGCATGCACATAATCAAGAATGCAAGTAGACATGGAGGGATTTGGGGAGGGTGAAGCAGGAAAATGCACTTTGTGATGTTTACCAAGCACACAATCATCACAGAAATCCAATTTTCAATGTTCTCATTCAAAATGCCATCTTTTCTCAAAAAATCAAGACCTTTTTGACTAATATGACCAAGTCTCTTATGCCATAGAGTAGTAGAATCACATTCAGAAACAGAAGCAGTAAGATAGTCATAGGAAACAGTGCATATATAAAGATTACGCTTGCGTTCAGCTTTAAAAACAACTAATGATCCCTTCATGATTTTCATGAGGCCTTTGCCCCACCTACCCTCTAGACCATCTTCTTCTAAAGCGGCACAAGAAATAAGATTATGACTCAAATCAGGAACATATCTCACGTTTTTCAAAGTCATTTTATAGCCATCTTTAAAACACATAGAAATGTCACCAAGACCTTCAATTTCACATCTTTTCTCATTAGCCATAGAAACAAAACCAGCATGCTCATAACGCAGATTAGTGAAAATATCCTTGAAAGGACTCATATGAAATGTGCAGCCAGAATCAATCAACCATTCATGCATGTCAAAGGAATTCACAGAGTTTGCTTCGCACACAACAAAAACTTCGCCATTATTCTCATCAGACACATTATTAACCTTTTCTTTTTCCTCATATCTATCTCGATTATCCTTTCTAGGTTTTCTACAATCCTTAATGTAGTGACCTTTTATCCCACAGTTATAACAACGTCTTTCTCTAGTTTTGTCATCATTATTAAAATTCTCTCTGGGTCTAGACTTATTCCGATATCCATTCCTACTCTTACTTCTACTTTTGCTTCTATTATATCTAGAGTTTCTAAACTTAGGTCTTCCCCTAACCGAATTCACTTCATGTTGGTTTTGACTAGGTTTATTAGCCCTAAGGTCCATCTCCTTACTCTTAAGTCCGTTCACAACAGTTTCAAGATTAACAGAATCTCTACCATACTTAATAGCAGATTTAACATCAGAGTAAGATTCAGGAATAGCATTCAGCAAAACAATAGGAGAATATTCATCAATGTTTTTGTCACCAGTGAGTTTAATATCTTGTATAAGCTTTGTAAAATCATCCAAGTTTTCATCAATGTTTTTAGACAAGTCAAGTTTATACTTAAAAAAATTTTCCAATAAAAACAGCTTACTCGGCAACGAAGTCTCAGTATAAAGCTTCTCAAGTTTATCCCATAAATCTTTGGAAGAATTTCGTTTGCCAACTTTTCGTAAAACCGTGTCAGATAAGTTTAAAATAATTGAAGAGTAAGCAAATTCATCATTTTCTTGTATTTTCTCTTCAGAAATATTTTCCAAATAATTGCCATCAATGGCTTTAAAAACTCTTTGTTGGATCAAAATCCCCTTCATTTTCTGTTGCCAAATTGAAAAATCACTTTTACCATCAAATGGTTGTAGGTTATAACCGGCCATTAAAACTTAAGGTAGATTTAGGAAACGGTTTTGAGCAGGTTTTAAAAAAAAAAAGTTTTTAGAAAAGAGGTTTTGACAGATAAATCACAGAGATGTCACAACTGACCACAAATAAAGTAGATGATATCACAGGATTTCAGATTTCAGAGTTAAGCACTAAAAAATGCAGCAAGTTAAAAAATAGCAACAAATAACCGAGTTGTAAGATTACTAAGGTCTCAACAGGTTACAAACCAATCAACCAGTAACAGTTTCACAACAGAGCTTAAGAAACAGTTTAGAGATCACACAGATGACTGTTATGAGATCACAGTAATTCAAGAGTTTACCAAGAAACGGATGAAATCACAACAGAGTATATGTCAGCAGTTCATATGAGATCACACAGATCGATATTAAGGAATCACACAGATTAAGAGATATCACATGTATTTAAGAAATCGCAGCAGATCAACACAAACAACGGACAATAATATGAACCAAAATAGTACGAACCGAGGCTCACCAGCCTAAGTCCCGTCCAGATACCCGACGACCTCGAGGGTCCGGCCAAGAGGGATATTAGGGGGTGATAACCGCGGTAAACCAGAAACAGAAATATTTCAACCGTAATACGAAGTGAGATATCAAGAGATAATTATCGGCAGAATAATCAACAGAAAATTAACGAGGAGGGGTTTCGGATGTTTACCACCACCGGAGACCTTTCGGATTAGAGACGGCTCTGATACCACTGTAGGGTGGTAATCCCCTCAGTGATACCTCAAATATGAATGGCCTAACAACTATTACAAAGCAATATGGAGTACTAAACTCCTTTAAGAATTACAGACCAAGTATTAAAGGAATAAGAGAATAAAAACAGATTATATTTAAAAAGAAAAGGCGGCTCAGATAGAACCAGATCCGAGTGGCTAACAGATGCCTGAAGAATGTCACTGAGACTTCCACCACACCGTCGATCAGACCCACGGCTACCCCACACTCAACCGGTTTCCACAGATCACGAAGATCCCGTGCTTTTCCTTTACAGTCACAAAGACCCGACAACGATATTCACTCAAGCGGCTTTTTGGAAGTGAAGTATTTTAACTGTATCTTACCGAAGAAGAAGGGGGCTGTATTTATAGAGTTCACGAAGAGCCATGAGTATGGAAAGAGAGGAAGCTTTCCAAGAGAGCCATTGATTTGGCTTTGGAAAGCTTCCTTCCAAAACACCGGAAGAAGAAGGAAGGTAGAAGAGGAATATCCATGGAGGATATTTGATTTTGAGAGAGAAGAGAGTATTCAGCGGCGCAAGATAAAAGAGAAGAGAGTTGACCGATTTAGGATTAGGGTTGCAGGAATAAGTAGGCACTCAAAGCGGGTCAGATTTCCGGGCACGGGCCTGGGCCGGTTTTGGGTGGGTCGTGCCAAGTGGGCTGTCGTCGTGGGATTTAGTTTTAGTGGATCAATGGGCCATCCAACAAAACCCAACAAAGTCGAAACGTCTTTTCATACTGCACACTTACTGTGGGTTGCCACGTGTAGGGCTAGTATATTCGTCTCGAGCCTTGTGCTGCCACGCGTCTCTCATCAGGAATGCTCTTTCTTCTAGATTTTCCCTCTCCTGCTTTCTATATATAGAACCTCTATTCAAATGGCAGTACTTTTGTTGCTTTCTTCTAAGGATCGCCTCCTCTTCCTCTCGACCTCGCCTTCTACTATTCGATCTTGTTTACTTCCATCCAGTTATAATGTCTTCCTCTCCTAATTCCCATTCTAGTTCTTCATTTGGTACTTCTCCTCATTTAGTTGCGCCTCCTGCTCTCCCTGAGGGTCCTTCTGGGGCTAGATCTCGCCGTAGACCACATAAAAATGACCATGAGGAGCTTGACTCCGAGGAAACCCTACTTATGCTAGGTTTCAATCTATGTTAGATCATAGTCCTAGGGCTGGTATAGTTAGTTCAGTAAAGCAACCGATACATAAAATAAAGGAAAAGTATTTTATTCCTCACAACTATGAAGTAGTTATTCCCATATCGTTTGATAGGATGCACCGACCTCTGAAGGGTTTTGTTGCTTTTTCTCTTCATCATTTCGATGTGGGGTTGCGTCTTCCTTTAGCCCCAGGTCCTGCCCAGATTCTTACTAAATTGAAGCTGTGTCCAATGCAGCTCTCTCCTAACTCCATCCGCCAAATTATCCTTTTTATCATAGTCATGAGGGTTCACCGTTTTGAACCTAACTTTGACAACTTTTGGTCTTTATATTCATTTACTACTTCAACGAGATCTACGGATAGGGGATTTTTTTACTTGTCAGCTTGTAAAGATTGTAGGTTTCTTGATTCTCTTACCTCCAATGTTGGCCCATGGAAAAAGAAGTTTGTATTCATCCGACCTCCCCCAGGTCGCGAGTGGCCGTTCAGGCTTGACTGGGTTATAGAAAAGCTTAAACCTATTATTAAGGGAGGGAGGCTGGAGGAAGATCAGATTAATAGCCTAACTTCTTTTCGGTATGACCCGAAGTGACTTTTGGTAGAAGAAATCCTTTGGCTCGTACATCTCACTCCAGCACCCCTCTGGGTCGAAGAATCTCTAGGTGACCTGCTGTTCTGTTTCTAAGCCCTTTTATCCATCGATGGTCGATAACTCTTTTTCTTTCTTTACAGACGATATGGTTAACCAGGCCTGCCTTACTCAACGAATTCGCGCTGCTTAAGCTAGGGCTGCGGCTCAAGCCAATCCACTTCTGTCGCTCCTCCTTCGGTTGCTTCGACCTAGCCGGGGCCCGACCATTCATCTGTTCCCGTAAGCAACGTTCCCCAGGATAGGGCCTTGATCGAGGTGCGGAGTGAGGAGACTATATCCCGTGGTTTGGTAGGGGATGCGCCAATTGCCGAGTTATCTCCTGCTCGCTCGCAGGCAGGTGAATCAAGCCCATACGATTTGGCAGGTCGCAAACAGGAGAATACGACCAAATACAGGAGATCGATCTCTACCTTTTCGAGGCGATCCGCCGATGCATGTAGCTCACAATGAGGAGATCCGGAACATGGAGCGTTTTGGGGAGGTCGTGGAGTGTTGGAAGAAGGCTCGAGAAGATCTGCGTTCTCCCCATCATCTATCTGCCCAATTGCGGGGAGAGAAGTTGGTACTTGATTGGAAGATTTCTTCCAATAGTACACAGTCTTAAACACCCAATCAGGTCAGGACTCTTGGGAATTCTACAATGCTAGTTGCCCTCCAAGGGACCAGGCCGCCTTGCTTTAAACGTCGTTCACCCCTCTCGAGGAGCATGCTGCTCATTCCTTGATCCAGGTTAGGTCCCTTATATCCCGAATTCTAACTCCCTTTTCGATCTGTAGTTCTCTCACAATGTTCTGCAGGCTGCCTATTTTGTACGCGCACTTTCTTTGAAATGTGTTGGATTTCGGAGGAATCAGATTGTTGCCGAACATAGAAATCACGACCTTCAAGCTAAGATGGAGGAGTCCTCATCAAGGTCGCAAGATCTTGAAACCCGATTGGCATCTCTGGAAGCGAAGAACAAATAGTTAGAAGAAAAGATGAATTCGGAGATTTCGCAGGCTACTTCTCTGCTGGACATGCTGCCGGGAAAATTGCAGGTGCTATTGAGGGTCGCAAGGAATTCTTGAAGTCCGAAGACTTCGCAGCTCAGATTCGTGGAGGCTCGTTACTAGGGAGCTCGCGATTTTATGAAGGCTCTTGCTTTCGAGTCTGCTTTGGAGATCAAGGCTGCAGACTATCTGATGCAAGGTTTCGAACGTTGCAAGGCTCAAGTGACTACCCTGAGTGGATTTGCTCCCGACTTCGATACCTCAAGATTGGATCCTGGCCTTGGTGGCGACCTTCAACCTTTCCCTGATAAAGACATTCCTCAGGCAGAAGAAGAAGATGAATTTGCTGCTTTATTAAATGAGATTGAAGACTAATATTCTTGTATATATGAATTTCGATCTTTGACTTGGGGAAATTTTCTATAACTTTGATGCTTTCACCTATGTCTGAATATTCAACTTGCCTTCTCAAAGCTTTGATAAGTTCATTCAACTCGTAGTTCTCTTTTTCTGATCGTGAGAGTTTGCTCGTTCTTATACATGGGTCCTTTTCGGATCAACTGATTTGCCAAGCAATAATGGGATCTTTTGCAGATCACTTGTTTGGTCAAAAATTCCCAAGATCTTTTTCAGATCCTTTTATAAAATTCATTCAAGGGAGGTCATTTTCAGATCGCTTTATAAAATTCCCTAAAAGGAGATCTTTTTCAGATAAAGTTTATGGATGGATCTTTTGCAGATCGCTTCATTAAATTCATAAAAATGGGGATCTTTTTCAGATCGATCTTATTTGTATACATTGATCTTTCTCAAATTGGTGTTATTCGGGCCTTTTTCAAGCATACATTCAAACGTAGAATTTTCTAAGGTTTTGTATATTCCACGGTCATGGTAGATCTTTGCCATATGTGTCCTGAAGCTTGTACATTCCCTGTTTCTTTATTTCGACCACTTTGTATGGCCCCTCCCATCCAGAGTCTAGTTTTCCCACATGCTTGGAAACTTCGACCCTTTTCAAAACTAGGTCACCTATTTGTAGCTCTCTCTTTCGCAATTTTTTGTCACTATTTCTCATTATCAGTCCTTTGTGGTGAAGCATTCTTGCAAATGCCTTCTCCCTTTTTTCTTCCACGGTGACAAGGTCGAAGGTTCTTGCTTCGCCATTGGTCGTGGGGTCGTAGGCAGCTACCCTTTGCGTCTCCTCGCCTATTTCTGTAGGAATGATAGCTTCAGAACCATAAATTAGACAAAAAGAAGTCTCACCGGACCTTGGTGTGGTTCGATACGCCCACGACACTCCCGAGAGCTCCTCATCCCACGAATCCTTTGTTTTTAATCGAGACTTCAAGTGTTGGAGTATGATCCGGTTCGTTACTTCTGTTTGCCCGTTCACTTAGGGATGACCGACCACTGTGAAGTTCTACTGAACCCTTAACTCTTTGAACCAAGCTGTTATTTGCTTTCCCTGGAATTGCGTTCCGTTGTTGGATATTAAAATCCTTGGGATTCCGAATCTGCAGATAATATTCTTCCAAATGAAATCAATGATTGCCTTTTTAGATATTTTCGCGACCTCTTCGGCCTCGACCTACTTAGAGAAGTACTCGACCGCGACCACTATGAATTTTTTCTGAGTTTTTCCTGGGGGAAAAGGACCTAGGATGCCGATCCCCCATTAATCGAAAGGGTAGGTGACCTTGATTGGTTGCATAAGGGCGCTGGGGTGCATGTATCTGGGAGGCATATTTTTGGCAGTTTTCACATTTTTGAACGAATTCTTTTGTATCCTTCAGTATAGTAGGCCAGAAGTATCCTTGTCTTGTCAGCTTCTGCGCTAACAACTTTGCACCCAAGTGGTTGCCACAGCTGCCTTCGTGGACTTCCCTCATCACATATCTAGCTTGATCGTCGTCCAAGCACTTCAAAAGCGATCCTTCAATGGACCAGACCCAATTAAAGTGAACCGGATAGCTCTAAATTTCAGTTTTCTTGCTTGGGTCGGACTTCCTGGTAGTGTTCCGTCCTTAGGTATCTTGTAATCACATCTTTCCATGAACATGGGGTTTCAACCGTATTTACCTCGTCCCCTTCTGAGATTGCTGGTCGATCTTTTACCATGATTGTTAACTTTTGGTTCCTAATTCCCGTCAAAAGTACTCTGAACTTCGACAACGCATCTACCCTATCATTTTCACTCATTGGGATTTGTTGGATCGAGCATGTCGTGAATCTTTGCATCAGAGATTTCGCCCTATTGCGATACATCATCATGGTCTTCTCTTTTGTTTCATAGCTCCCTTCGATCTGCATAGCTACTAACTGCGAATCTGTGTATACTTCCAAGGCTCTAGCTCCTGCCTCGTACGCTAGTTCCAGCCCCATGATCAGCGCTTCGTATTCTGCCTCGTTAGTGGTTGAGGATGAGAGCTTTGCAGCAATCTCTATCTCTACCCCCTTCGATCCTTGGATCAGTATCCCTGCTCCGCCATTACTTGCATTTGACGACCCGTCCACGTGTAACATCCAAGTGTTTTGCTCCGACGTCGACTCTCCAGACATCTCCATCACAAAGTCAACTAGGACTTGCGCTTTCTCTGACGTTCGGGTTTGATAATCAATGTCATATTCTCCTAGCTCAGTTGCCCATTTGACAAACCTTCCTGACACTTCTGGACGAGATAGTATACTCTTAAGGGGTTGATTTGTGAGTACGACGACCCTGTAGGACTGGAAGTACGATCGCAGCTTCCGAGTTGTAACTACAAGTGCCAATACCAATTTTTCGGTTGATGTGTATAATTTTTCCGCTCCTTGCAACATCTTACTAACGTAATAAACTGGGTTATGTATTTTCCTATCTTCTCTTACTAGTACGGAGCTAACTGCATTTTCTGAGACAACCAGGTATAGGTACAATGTATCTCCTGTCTTTGGGTTCGCTAACAACGATGGGGTTCTTAGATATTTCTTAAGTTCTTGGAACGCTTGTTCGCATTCCTCGGTCCACTTAAATTCCTTAGATTTTCTCAATATTTTGAAGAAATGTAAATTTCTATCTGCGGATCTAGAAATAAAATGATTTAAAGACGCGAGCTTACCAGCTAGCTTCTGAACATCCTTTATTGAGGCAGGTGATTTCAGTTGCAAGATTGCTTCGATTTTTTCTGGGTTAGCCTCGATTCCACGACTGCTCACCATGTACCCAAGAAATTTACCGCCTCCGACCCTGAACGTGCATTTACTTGGGTTGAGCTTCATCCCATATTCTCTCATGATGGCGAAGGCGACCTCCAAATGCGACAAATGATCTTCTGGTCGCTGACTTTTGACGAGCATGTCATCCACATAAACTTCCATGGTCTTGCCAATATGGTTTCTTGACATCTTATTCACAAGTCTTTGGTAGGTTGCCCCTGAATTCTTTAACCCAAAGGGCATAACATTGTAGCAATAGATACCTTGTTCAGTGACAAATGATGTTTTACCTCTATCTTATGTCGCCATGTAGATCTAGTGATAGCCTTGGTAAGCGTCCATCATCGAAAAAAGTTCATAACCGGCTGTAGAGTCTATCAGAACGTCAATTCTTGTGAGTGGATAGGGATCTTTTGGGCACGCTTTGTTCAGATCGGTGAAATCGATGCACATTCTCCACTTTCCAGAGGATTTCGGGATAACTACCATATTGGATAACCAATCTGTGTATTGGACCTCTGAAATGTATTTTGCTTTCAACAATTTATTAACCTCGTCGTTAGTAATCCGATTCTTTTCGATCCCAAATGTCCTCTTCTTTTGCTGCACAGGTCGTGTTGAAGGTTCGACATTCAGGCGATGCACTATAACCTCCTGACTTATCCCTTTGAAATCTGACGGGTCCCAAGCAAACATGTCCACATTATTGCGGAGGAATGCGATCATATGCATTTCCAGATCCCTAGACATCCTTGATCATATTCTGGTGGTCCTCGACGGACCACCTCGTACCAGCTCTATTCCTTTATGCTCATCGATTGGTTCGATCCGTTCAGCTTCCTTTTCTATCTTTTGGTTTTCCCATTGTTCACCCGTTTCTTCGATCTTCCTCCTCTTATCAGTCTCGCCCTTTTTCAAGGATAGATTATAGCATCTTCTCGCCTCCACTTGATCGCATGACACCTCTCCTATCCTGTTTGGTGTCGGGAACTTCATTTTTAGGTGAAAGGTAGAGACTATGGCCCTGAAAGAGTTTAGTCCAGGTCTACCTAGTATAACGTTATAAGCAAAAGGGGTGTCCACGGCAAGAAATTTTACCATAAGAGTCTTTCTTCTTGGCTCTTCGCCAATGGACACTGGTAAGTCGATCGTTCCCAATGACTCTACCTCGCTTCCTCCAAACCCGACTAGAGGAGTCTTCACAGGCGCTAACCTAACATCATCCAGTCCCATCTTTGACAGCACTTCCTTTCGTATGATGTCAGTCGGGCTTCCATTGTCTACTAGTACCTTGTGCACCGTGAAGTTAGCTATGTCCATCTTTATGACCATCGGGTCGTTCTCCAATCCGATCTTATCCCTTGCATCCTGATTGCTGAAGACGATCTCATGCTCCTGGGCTATATTCATCACTTGTCTATCTTTCATAGACCAGTAACTTCTCTCAAGTCTTTTTCGCGACCTCCTTGATTGCTCTGCCTCAGTTCCCCCTGCGATAGTGGTGTATAATGCCTTTCACAGGTGCATTCTCTCTGGTTCTTAGATCCCTGGTGTCATTCTCCCTTTCTTGTCTCCTCTCCTGGCCTCCTGGACCTGCTTCGATTGTTTCTATCCGGGGATTTCTAGCAACTTGATTCTTAAAGTAACCTTGGTGTACGAGTCTCTCGATCTCGTCCTTGAGCTGGTAGCATTCTTCTATGTCGTGGTCTTTCTCGCGATGGAATCTACAGTACTTGTTGGAGTACTTTTTTGCCAGAGTGAATCTTGTGTGTTTTGGCCATTTTAAGACGTCGGTCTTCTCGACCATCATTAGTGCCTTTGCTCGCGTCATATTCAAAGTGGTATAGTTTTGATACCTTTGTTGGTATGCTGGCTCCTTGCTTTAGTCGCGTCGTGGTCGGCGATCTGTCCGGTCCACCCCACTATTGTGACGCCTCGAGTCCCTTCCGCGATTCAAACTGATCCTCCGTTCCCCATCTTTCATGGCGTTCATCTCTTCTTCGTCGATGTACTTTTGGGCCACGCTCATGAGCTGCTCTACATCTGTTGGAGGGTGCCTAGCTAGTGCTGATGCAAACAGTCCTTTTCTCAATCCGTGAATGAGGATGCTGACCATCATGTCAATCCTCAAATCCTGCACTTCCAATGTCTCGTTATTAAATTTGCCCATGAAACTCTTCAGGGTTTCATTGTCGCGCTGGCGGATAGTGAATAAGTGGGTTGCAGATAGCTTCTGCTTCCATTTGCTCGCAAAGTGGAAAGTGAACTTCTGAATCAATTGCTCATGCGACTTTATGCTCCTGGGTGGCAGATTAGTAAACCACTCCTATGCCTTACCTGCCAAAGTAGTGACAAATAATTTCGTGTTAATAGGACCGGATTGTCCGTACAGATTCATTACCAGGTCGAAGGTGGCCAAATGTTCCTGCGGATCTCTGGTTCTGTCGTATTTTGGCAAATCTGGCATTCTGAAGTTCGGACTCACGACTTCAATAAGGATTTGGTTACTGAAGGGTGAATTCCTGTGTTGAGGCACCAATTCTCCACGTCTTTTCAGCTCATCAATTTGTTTGCCTATCATAGCAATTTACTTGGATACACCTTCGACCTCTGCTCGGGAGATAGCAGGTCCTCTGAAATGGCTTTTATCTCTGCTACTCGATCCGACCTCCAATGGCGAGCGGTGGCTTCGTTCTGGGTTCTTCTTACTGGTCATTTCAAATGTTCTTTCCACTTCCTTTCCTCCAAATACTTTTCTTTTAACAGCTTTCTTTTCAATAGGCCTGGCGGTTCTTCGTTCGTATGCTACTATTGCATTTCTTCCAGCCTCTTCCATCATTTGTTGCAGTTCTATCCTAGTCAATTGGATAATTCTCTCTGTATTTCCCAGGTTCACATCGGCGACTGGAATGTTTTCTCCTGTGTATTCTTCCATGTTCTTGTATAGTATTCGATGTTTCCCACAGATGGCGCCAAACTGATCCTGCTCGAAAATGATGGTCGAATGTGATGACACTGATCGTCTAGGTGTTCGATCTCGACGTACTTCTTCGATTGGATCTGTTAACTAAACAAGAAAGGTTAAGACAGTCGAGGTCGTCCCCAACGAAGATACTCCGACGCCCAAGTTAGAATCTCAAAGCTATATTTGAAATGTTGAATAATTGTTTATTGCTTGTATGAAAAATGACATTACCTCTTTACTATACGGATCCAGTATTTATAGGTTGACATCTGTCGCATATGGTAAGCGTGTGTATCGTGGTTTAGCCTTCCTCTTATAGGTCGAGCGTCTAGACTGATTTATGCCTGGTGATTAGGTGGCAAACTAACCTTCTTAATCCAAGGCATAAACGTGCTCAAATGATTTCCTTCCTTTCCAGCGAGATCTATCGTATCTTTTCCAGAATTACTCTTTTACCCTTAGATAGGGTCATACTTTTCTTTTTATTAATCCTACTGTTATCAAGCTCCAATCGAATATTTATACATTTGGCTTTTCAAATGGACGGTGAAGATTAATTTCAATGGTTTAGTGAGAAGCTCTAAATAAACTCTTTTAAAAATATTTTTAAATACCGTAAAAGCTTCTAAACTTATATATAGAACTTTCCTAAAATTTTTCTTAACTTCTATATTTTTCTAAATGCATCCACAAACTTTCATATTTATATAAAATATTCTAATTTTTCTTTTAACGTTCTATATTTGAAGCATTTAGCGCTTTGAATATTAACCTCTATAGCTTTGTACATTCCTTTAAAACATGTCACTTTGAAAGTTGTTCATATATGCACATTTCTCTTAATTTTTTCTTGAAAATTGAAAAGGAGATTTTAAATATTTTATCAGTTCAAGAAGTTCAGAATTAGAAAAAACTGAGCAATGTACATTGTGTAAGAGAAGGATTAAAATACATAAAAGAACTTTTTCGATTTTGTCCCCAAATCAACACAACACTAATGATGCAATAAATATTAGTCTAACTTTAATTTATTTCAAACTTTAAATTATAAGATTAATTTAAAAAAATCCATAATATCTTTCGCATATCCAAATATATCTTATATAGAAAAATATGAACAGTGATGATGCCCCTAAAATTATTGGTTCAAGTCCACAAGTTAGACTTCCTAGCTTAGTCGGGTAATAGCCCAGCTGGCTTATCAGTAGAACCAGCAGGACAAATAAGGCCTATCAGTAGGGAAAAAGGCTCACCAAGCTCACTTGTTATCTTATCGAACTGGCAGGCCTAAGAATTAAGCTAATTTCAATTAGACACGTCATCATATAACTGAGAGGCCACGTAATACAACTTTCCAACATATTTCTACACATCACCCTAAAGTATCTCTAGGTGGTTCCAACTAAATCAGTGGCTAATGAGCTAAAAAATTCACAAATAACGAACTCCCGAATTTTTAGGCAAACTTGAAAGTGTTCAGTCCAGCTCACGTATCTTAGTCAATATTTATCCACATAAATGGTTTGTTGCATATGACAACCAACTCAAAGAGCTTTCTAATGACGTATGGAACTCAGTAATTGACTCCGTATCCAACTCTGTACAAGCCTATAAATAGAGTCCTTGTGCAGTCATTTGGTAACATCACTCTTCACTCTCAAACTCTCACTTATCTTCTCCATTTTCTCTCTGTTCTTAGGCTATTCTAAGTCTATATTTTGCACTCCATATGAATATTGATCATCTTTAATAATATCTCACTAGTCCTCAAATAATCTTAAAATTTTCTTAAAGATCCTTCGACTCTTGTAGTGTGGCCAAATTTATTGTACACATCATTGGCGCAATTTGTGGGAACACTTGAGCTTTGGCGTGAGAAATGGAAAATTCCAACAATGGAGGTGACTACAGATCCTATGAGGGAGACTCTTCCCTCCCTGTTGCATCTAGACTTACTATTCCACCTGCTAATCGCACTTTGGGAGATGCTAACGTCCATGGTCCAGATCCAGCACCATGAGCTAATGCTCTCGTCCCGGCTCCAACTTTTGACCAGGCAGCTGAACCTGCTGTTTTGAACCCAATCTTCTGTGAGCAGCTTTGTCAGTTCATCATGGAGACCATCAACTCAACCCTCTGCGGTTCTCAAGCCAGCAGAATAGGTCCCTCTTCCCAGCTGGAAAGAGGGGGAACACTAGGAAGCTAAGGAATTGATGAGTAGATCCCTATTGGACTCTAGTAGGATCACCCCGCTGATTTTGTAGGTAATGAGGTAGCTGGAAATCAGCCCCCTGGTATTTGCAATCCCTAAAGAAGGAAATGGTGGAACTTCACCAACAGGTGACAAAAGAAACCATGCCTTTTGAGCATGGCATTTCTTTCAGCGAACACTTCTGGTAGAAAAACTTCCTGCTCACTTTTGAGCCCCTTCACATCTACCTGCTTACAATGGTAACACTGATCTAGCAAATCACATTTGTAAGTTTGAAAACACAGCCTTACTGCTTAAGTATACTAACGGTATCAAGTGTTGTGTTTTTCTTATTACACTAACAAATTCTGTCCAATAATGGTTCGACCAGCTTCCAACTAGATCAGTTATATCTTTTGCAGAATTCAGCTTCCTCTTCCAACATCAGTTCGCTAGTAGCAAGAAGTACAAAAATTTAACCATTACACTTTTTGGGATCAAGCAAGAAGAGAAGGCTCTGAGGACCTATGTGCAGCATTTTGACATAGCCATCTTAGAAGTCCCTACAGCCCTCCAGGATGTGCTGGTTGCGTTCACTCAGGGTTTTCCTGGAGGGCCTCTGTTTGAAGGAAAGGTCCTGCATAGGGCAAAGGACTAGTGGGAGGAAAATAAGGCTCGCAGTCTAATTTATGCAGGTTGGTTATGGAACAATGCAAACAACCTGTACCCTACAAAAGCCTTGAGTATGAGGAATGGTCCTGCATACATCAAATGACTAGTAAGAGGAAATTTAGACTCAGAATCTGATTTATATAGGTTCATTATAGAATAATGCAAACATCACTTGTAATCGAAACTTTAACTGACCATCTTAGTTCTCGAAAGAACGATCAGAAAACTCCGGTTACCTGAGAGGTACGAGTTTTTGAAATTAGACAAGGAGAAACGATCTAGGACATTGATCTGGATAAATGGCTTGGAGCTATAAAATCCTCTATGGAGTTCATACTAGGTTTGGACGTCACACATACTTATTTTGACAAGATCATAAGGTAAATAACTTGGTTAAGAACAAGGTAGAAAGTCAGTGGGAGCTTAATTGTGTTCTAAGTATTTTAGATGTTAAAACGTCTTTGATCATTTGAAATGATAGAAAGATGTTGTGGAAGTCTAAAATATGAATGTTGTTCATAAGATTCTCCATAATAGGAATTGAATTCCTATCTAGGTGTGATATCCCCACAGACTCTACTTCAGTGTGTAGCAATATCAACACAGGCATCACAACAACGGGTATCCTGTGCTGTATATGATATGACGTTGACTGAGATGATGATGACTGGCAAAATCATTGATTGATGTACTCCAACTAGAGTAGTAAGATTCTTAGTTAATAAATGATAACGTTAAATATTATGTCATGGGTTAATTTACAGTTCCAGCATTTGCCGTTAGATACTGCTATAAAATATTGTTATCATGGTTATCGGACTTATGCCTCCTAGTTTGTTGATGCGGTTTATCCTCCTTTGAGTGCTTCCACCTCTTTTATGCATATGCAGGTTTTGAGTTAAGATGCACAGTGGGCCAGTCCGTGCTGGGCTAACCCAACCAGGATCAAATTGAACTAGTAAAATAATGGGTTGATCAGCCAAAGCCTGCTTGAGAGCAAGCTAGTCTTGGGCTGATCCCAGGTATTGACCAGGACCACCTGGTCTTAGATTAGGCCTAGGTCTGGCCGATTGGACCCTTTTTTTCTAGATCCAGACAGGAGCGAATCAGGGACGCCCTTGGAACAGTTCCTCTTTTACATTAGAAAGGAAGGCCACGGAGATTCCAAAGCCAAAGTCTAGAGAAGATCTGATAATCGCATCTATCAAATCTATAAAATAATAGAGGTAAATAGAGCGGATCTATCAGATTTACAAGAATTGGCAGAATCCTTTTCCCAAGTCGGGATCGTGGATTTAGTCAATATCCGAACAAATGAAATCACTCTAGCACTACCGTCAGAGGGAAGTACATGTTCGAATGATCCTCCACAGGATCAACCGATGAAAGAAAGTGCGGATTTCCACAATAATGCCACTCCAACGTTTCTGGGAACCAGGCTAAAGGAAAATCCAAGGAGAAATCAAAAGAGAGTGTCGGAGAATACACCTTGGGCGAGGACCATGCTCCAGCCCTTACATTCATATGGCGCTATACTGAACCTGAAATATTGATTTCCAAAATACTAAGAAATTGATAGACGAATGGGTTGCACAATCAAGATAGCAGCAACTACCCTAGAGCTCGACAAAGAAAACTTCATGAAGTTTGTGGAGTTGAGCTTGGAGGGATCTGTGAAGATCGGATGGGATAATACCCCAGAAGATACCAAAGCCAGCATCCTTACCGGAGATTCAAAAGGCGTGATAGCAGACCGGCTAGGTAGACTTATCAAGATACATTTAATCGGAGATGGATACTTCGAAGGAAGTAGAGCAGAAAAGGCTAGAGAATATGCACAGGCTCTCTTCAGCCTTGAACTTAGGAGTATTTGCGCAGTAGATGAATACATCTATTGGTTTCGCAAGTATTTCTTCCAGAGTGGAGTAGCAACGAAAGTAGCAGCTCCAATGTTCTTCACAAAGATGTGCAGTCCATGGAGGGAAATGTAGATCCAGTCATACAAAGTACCTGAAGGACAACTAGATTCAGTGGCGCGAAGAATGTCTTTCCTTAAAGACAAAAGTACCTGAAGGACAACTAGATTCAGTGGCGCGAAGAATGTCTTTCCTTAAAGACAAACTGAAGGATTGATACTATCAAGCATCCATCTAGAAGAATATGAAAAGACTGAGACGTAAAATCAAATAAACCCCTCTCTGTTGTGATAACAATGATTTTTCGACTATTATAGGAGAATCAAGCGAGCCGAGGAAAAGGAGGAAGCAAAATAGTGACTCCTATGCCAGGAGTTCCAAAAGAACCTTTTCCCGATGGAGATCATGGTGGTCCAAGTCCAAAGCCATAACATATAAATCGGGACAGAGGACAGGACCAACAAGGGCTTCATACCAAGGATCCAGACGAACAGATGCAAGATCCACCAGAATAACCCCTACAAGAAGAACTTTCAGACGGGCCCATACCCGAGCCAATGAAAGTTTCAAAGATTGCAACTGCTGAACTTGCGGAGCAAAAGGACATATATCTCCCGATTGCCTGCAGAAACGTGGTGAATTGAGAAAATTTACAGCCACGAATGATATCCTAGATGCAGTTTACTATGGCGATTTGGTACCCATCTACCAATTCGAAGATCTTCTTCAAATGAAAGCATCTATGAGGAGGAAATAGAGACTAATTCAGATGGATCTTCAATCGAGTCAGAATAATTACAACGAGGGAGATAGGAACAAGATCAAAGCTACTCTGAAGGTCAAAGATGAATGCAAATACGAGTATGTTCGATACAAACCTATCCAGATGAACATGGAGGATAAGAATGATATGCAGATGATAATCAGAGAGCATATTAGTCCTGGACTCATTGAACCCGGAGTCTCTACCTATAGTAGCCCTGGATTTCTGGTAAGAAACCATGGTGAGATTAAGAGAGGTAAACCTCGGTTGGTTATTAACTATCAAGGTATTAATAAGATATTAAAATTTGATGGTTATTACATACCTAGTAGAGAACACTTAATCGATTGTATTAAAGGGGCAAAAGTATTTTCTAAATTCGACTGCAAATCTGGTTTTTATCAGATTAAGATGGAGAATGAATCAAAAAAATTTACCGCATTCTCCACACCACAGGGACAGTACATCTGGAATGTGCTTCCAATGGGTTCAGCTAATGTACCTCAGATATTTCAAAGAAAAATGGATAATCTTTTCAAAGATTATTTTGAGTTCATGTTTGTCTATATTGACGACATACTAATTGCATCCAAAAATATTAAAGAACATATTAAACATCTTGAAATATTTTCCCAAGCATGCCATAGAGAAGGTTTAGTACTTTTTGAAAAGAAAGCAATTATTATTGTCAATAAAATTGAATTTCTAGAAATTCTTATTGACGAAACAGGGATTGAGTTACAGGAACATATTGTGGAGAAAATCCGCAATTTCCCAGACGAGCTCAAAGACAAGAAGCATCTACAGAGCTTCTTGGGAGTTGTTAATTTTGCAGGTATCTTCATTAAGGATCTTGCAAGATATAGAAAGCATTTCTGACCACTCTTGAAAGAAATGGAGAGTTTAAAGTGAAAATGGGAAGAAATCCACACAAAAAGGGTTCGTGAGCTGAAACAGGTTTGCAGTAACCTGCCAAAACTTACTATACCGTAAGACGAGGATGAATTGGTAGTCTATATAGATGCCAATGATTACAGATGGGCAGTAGTGCTCATGAAGAAGATAACTACTTGGGAAGAACCTTGTAGATATACAAGAGGGTTGTTCTCAGAACAACAAGCCAAAGTTTGACATATCAACGAGAAATAATTCTTTGTGGTTCGGACGGCTTTTAAAAATAGCCTTTATTCTTACTTTCTAAAGACTTTACTCTAAAAATTGATAATATTAATGTCAAAGCTTTCCTAAAGAATACATTCGAATAAGAAATAGAGAAAGCCCGTATTATCAGATGGCAAGCTGAATGCCAATATTATTGTTATAATATTGTCGTTATAAAATCTCATGAAAACGTTCTTGCGGATTTCCTGACGAGAGATGGAGGCATCTGAAGCAAACTCCATCATGTTGAGACTTAGGCACCTTCGGAAAAACCTCGAGGAGCTTGACAGAAAGTTCGGACAGCTAACAGTTAATGCCCAAGTTGCTGGATAAATTTAAAGAGCTGATCTAGACACTGTCCAAGTCATAATAAGGAGTTTCTTATTAGCATCCACCTCGCTATGGAACGACTTACGGGAACCAATTAGGACTGCGTCACCTTTGGGGATGGCTCACGAGTTGAGGGAGTATGACCCAAAATATGCCTTTAGAGTACAGAGCTCTAGACCTGTAGTGTCGGATTCAAGTATCGATTGCACAAGGTCATCATCAGACTCTAGCGAAACGGCAACAATTGAGTCTCAGTAAGTGCAAACTCCTGTTAATTCAGCACCTCCGAGGTTAAGGAGGGAGAGATTAGCCTTAGGTCGATGACAGACACCTCTAAGGTTAATACTAACGAGTTAATATCTTCTTCTGCTTGGCAGGACTACCAGCGTATGTGGAAAAAATTAATTTTCCACAAAGGAGTAAACCCAGGTAAGACCATTATCGAAACATCCGGAAAATATAACAGAGTCTGGATGTTAGAGAGGTCTAAACCAGAAGATGTCCGAGAATGGTATGATTTTGGAGCTCTTGCTTTAGTTCATACTATATCACCAAGTTTTTCGAAAATCTCAAAACTTCCGGTTAGTGGGGCGGTCTTTGATTCATGGAAAAACAACCCCCACTTAAAGAGAGGCGACATTCTGGAGATAAAATTCGTTTCAGTAGCTTCAGAAACTGCAGGAAAGGGGTCTCACCCAGCATTCCATTTCATGAAGCTGCAGAGGCCAAATATGGTAGCTTTCAATAAAATCAAAGTTGCTTCAGACAAAGCTCCCCTGGTATCGGCTATTACTGAAGAGAGTATCTCTACCAGAAGAGCTTGGAGTTTATGGGTCTGTCTCACGGAGATGGACAAAGTCAAGTATCCGTTAAAAATCTTCTCAAACAAAGTGAATGGATCGTTCCTATTAAATTCCATGACAGGAAAAAGCATTGAGTTCGCAGAAAACTTATTCGAGAAAAAGAGGATGTTAATGTGGGAAAATAAGCTGCCAGCGACTGAAGCCACAAGAATGAAGACATGCAACATGCTGCATGTTGGGCAATGGCATAACCATTTGTTCCCTTGCTGCGAGAAATAAGAAAAGCCCCTGTTCGGACCAAAGATTTGGGTCACAAAAAACAAACCTGAACCAGACCAAGACAAGGGAAAGAGAGAAGAGAAAAGGTTTTACCAAAAGAAGTAAAAATTAAACGATGTAAAAAATCGAGAGGATCAGACTGTCGGCAGAGAACAACAAAAGCCAACAATCAGCAAAGTAGCCAGCTGAAAATCATGTGACCGACAAACCATTATGACCGACAGCTGGAAATCATAAGGCGATGACGAACGTAATGACGTCATCACAAAAAAAGTTTGGAGTTCGAATTTCAAGTCCGCGTACACCTATAAATAAAGATGCAAGGTCTCACGGCTCTCTCGTTGGTTTCTCTTTAGGTCTGTAATTTCTGCCTTCAGATCTGTAAGACCCTTGTGTAGATCGGGAAGGATCTTAATAATCTCGTCCACCTTTTGGCTCAAAGATTCTATTTTTATAGGTATATGGATTAACCTATTTCCATAGTCTTGAACCGTCTTTTGTATCTCCCTCAGGTCTTGAGAGATCTTTGATGTATCCGGCTCGAGTTCTTTCCACTCAGTGATAATTTTTAGAACTGAAATTATGTAGGAATTTACCCGTTTCGCTTCTCGTGGTTGGGATTCTACCATGGACTTCAGTGGAGTGTAAACGCCTCACTATATTCCCTGGTAGCACTTGTCGGACTTTGAAATTTCTCATTCATTTTTTTTCCTCTTCCGGCGTGAGAAGTCTTGGATCAATCCTCTTGGGACCGTTATAACACTTGTCAAGAATTTTCATAAGAAATTCTCTTCTCTGTATTTCCAAAATCTGGAAATATTCCCTATTTTCAAAGTAACTCGAACTTTCGTTCAGTTCCATTTTATCTTGAAAAGTCTCCTCCATTAGTGGATAAATAATATCAAAATATAATATAATCATATATTTTTCTTCAATAAGCCTAGGCTCTGATACCATTTTTCGCAAGTTGGGTGTTATCATGCCATTTAGAGATGAAATGGGACTAAATGTGTCAATTTGATAGCAAACTAATGGACTAAAACTGTTGACCCCGAAAAGTAGGGATCGAAAGTGAGAACTACCCTATCCTATGGGACTAAATCTATCATTTTCTCTCAACCAATTAACAAAAAAATATCAAGTAACAAGAAAAAAAATCTTCTTAAAAATGCTAGTCCCGGCAACGGCGCCAAAATTTGTTGGGTGTCAAGACCACAAAAAATAATTCCTACAACACTTGTGAAAATGAGAGTAGGGTCAATTCCACAGGGACTGGTATAAGTTGATTTCTTTAAGAAAAGGAAAATAATGGGGGGAAATTTGATGATAAAAAGAAATAATTGAAAACTAAATAAATTAGAAAATAATTGAAATTACCTGACGAGGATATGAGAGAGAGATTTTTCAGTTAAGGCTAGGATCATGCTTGATTCTTGTGAGTTGATCATTGATGCAAAAATAACACTATGTAAACAAATAAATCAGTTATGGTTGTTGGTACGACCTAACAACCTCACATTTTCATACTTTTCCGTCAGCCAAGGTACGACCGTAGGCTAGATCTCTAATTAACAGAAAACCCTAGGAACGTCCACAAGATTTAATCTATTAACAGCATTAAGAATTAGAAAAGCCCGATTCTAGTCAACAAATTCCTACGAGGATAATTCGTTTAAACTAGATCATACATTCCCCATAACATAACTAATTACTAATGACATAATTAATCATGCTACGTTGCCACTAAGTATTGAACTAAACAAACAATTACACGGATTTGTAAAGTCCAATTAGCTAAGCAAACATTTTCTATAATGAACAATTGGTCATATCATTCAAAAATCAGATGTTTGTAATAAAAGCACAGAGAATAGCATGAATATTCATTTAACAAGTATAAAAAGAGCATATTAGATCTCACAACATATTACGAATCAAGCAATCACCATAGCTTAATCAGAATTTAAAGAATTTAGTCGGACATGTTAATGGAAGAACACACTAAGAAGTGGAATTTCATTAACACCGGCAATAAATTAAAACTAAAGAGGAGAGTATGAGAGTGAAATAAGCTAATAAACTAAAGTATTCTATTCATTTCCAAGATCC
The DNA here is from genome assembly GCF_000512975.1 of Sesamum indicum. Classification (NCBI taxonomy): domain Eukaryota; kingdom Viridiplantae; phylum Streptophyta; class Magnoliopsida; order Lamiales; family Pedaliaceae; genus Sesamum; species Sesamum indicum. The sequence continues at coordinate 14,196,435 of NC_026152.1, forward strand.
TCTTCTCTAATAAAGTGACCAACCCTATTTATAATAAAAATCTCCTACAAATCTAGACGGGAGGGGGGGGGGGGTAGTACATAATTAGTTCTAAAAAGGTAAATAAATCACAAATAACATATTTTAAGGAATCCTTTCCAAATCTAAGCACATCATTCCTAATTTTCTCTTGTGGAAATCACGCATTTCCTTTCTTCATTCGTGTTGACCAAATCACTAACTGTGGGCACATTTAATGAAATGAGCAAATCTGTTTTGAGATCTTTTCTTCCCTTTTTGATGCCTTTGTTATCCAGTTTTAGCTCGATTTTGCTATCTATATCCCATATCATCCCTTTTTAGCTGGATATGTAATAAATTCACATGATTAGGAATATTTTGGCTAAAAAGGAAGATTAAATCACTATAAACTCGTGGCGATTTGCGCAGTTATCATGGTCTATGGTAAGAGATTCATACATGGCATCCCTAATCAGATCGGGACCGAACAAACCTACAGGAGCACTACTGATCGTCCCATCACTTGAAGAACCAGGCTGCGACATAGCAAGTGGATGATCTAAATACTTAAAGACAAGGGGCGAAAGGATACTAACCTGATTAGAATAAAGGGAAAAAGGTTGGCCTCAGAGAGTTGTAAACCTCATAATTCTCACGAGCAAGAGAGTTTGGAAACAAAAGTTTTGTTAACAAGGGAAAGTCAGCATTTAAAGGAAAGAAGTGACCCAAAATCGAAAAAACCCACAATGATTCCTATTGGATGCGACCCTGCTAAAAGTATCCTTTGCAGTGGCATCTGTTGATAAATGATTGGTTGGCAAGCCAAGGTGCGCAACGAATGACGAAGTTGCCAGAATTTTTTTGATTTCACCGCCAAAACTAAAGAAATTGAATTATGCAAAGAGACACGACTGTGAAAAGAAAAAAGTTCGAAGGTCTCGTGATTCCACTTACCCAACCTTAGTATAGACACACTTGGTAAGTGGAGGGGCTTCTGATGTGGGGATATTTCCTACTTCCCTTATTGAGACCTTCATCACTTCAAATGAGACCTATAGAGGTTAAAGCAAGCAACATCACGGAAGGAATACGTAACAGGAAATAGGACCTTGCAGGACCTATGGAGTAAAACTATCTGTAGGTGATCAGAGACCTCTTAAGACAAAGGACAGAGTGTTAGAAAAACACTATCAGAGCCGCCTGTACTACCCTGTCTGCACATTGTTGGTCCTTTGGACCACCTCCTGTTTTTGTCAGTTCTTATGGTACGATCCACGGCCACCTATAAGATCAAAACAAGATCAAATAAATTATATTACAACGTACAACTTCACCCTTACATATAAATATGGCTCTCCACCTCCATAACTAGGTTCGAACTCTCTATCTAACTCATATATTCACTACATACCTTTGGAATTTTTACTGACTTGACCGTCAAAGAGCCATCGTTGGAATTCTCTCCGACTTGGCTCTAATGTATGTTTGTCTTGAAAATCCTCAGTGGCAACCCCCATCCCCTCTTGCAAATGGTTGACCCTGAGACCTTCGAGGCCCTTTCGCTTACCTGCAGATACTTTCGTATTTCTGGGATATAATATAGTTCTCACGTATAGTTCATGATCTGGTGAATCCTCTGGTGGTTTTACTGCATTTCCACTGATGAATCCTAATTTCATTTTAGCTCCTAGGACTATTCTAGCAGATCGACTCCATGCTAAATAGTTTTTGTGGAGTTAATGGTGTTAAAACTAACATCATACCTGGATTTTATGAATTTAACAAATGCAAACTTAGTCAGTTCTATTGCTTGCGGAAACTTCCTCAGATTCGACCCCTATTATTGCGATTGGTGGAGCCCCTGGCGTTTTCATAAGAGCAGCTCGACAAGTTCCTATTAACCATTCTAACAACCCTCTGCACAGCTGGCAATGACTGAGCGGCTAAGTATAGTGATTTAAATGAGGAACTTATAAAAACGTAATAGAAAAGAGAAGAAAACAAGTTTCCATTAATGCGATGTTTTTAGCATGCATTCGAGCTGGGAAACCTTGAACTCCTTTACTTGAAATCTTCAGATCTTTAACAACTTCAGCGATACTAGTGGTTATAGTATGATATGGGAAAAATTTAATAGCCCAAAATGCATATTTATTTGTTAGCTTAAAATCACTCAATGCGTAAACTTTTTGATAAATCATCAACTAGACATCTAAAAATTCTCCATTTTTGTACATATTTTATTCAATTATTTAAGTATTGATACTTTGACAAAATCTGTCAAGATTTTTTATCTTCATTTACATAATGACAACGCCAAATTAATTTTTTGATAAATTACTTTGAGTGTAATGTGACTGTCTAGAAATAAACAAGTTGAAATACTTTTTTTATGCTGAACTTACTTTTAGAAGTTTTTTTTTTTTTTCAAACTTGTCATGTAAAAAATAACAAAAAGATTCAATAGGTAAGAGCCAGACAGACCCAAATATTTTGAGTATAACTTGGGTAAAACTGAACGCATAATCTATAGTAGAGCCCATAATAACTATTACAAATACTTATTGTGTATGAGTCCAAGTAACATAATACCCACTCATTAATAAGCCCAGTATAGTCCCGCTTCAACTAAGATGAAGGTTCCCAAACTCAAGTCGTTTGCTGATGTTCGGAGATCAAAGGTTGAAAACTTCACATGAGACAAGGAAAGATATTTTCATGCAGCACGTTTTCCTGTATGTGGAGAAAGCTTCTGTCACTAGTTTGTATATTACTGGTTATGCCAAATTATGGTGGTGCACACATCTCTCGCACAACGCCGGTATAAATTGTGCGAAGCCGTGGAGAAGGAACTGAGAGATTAATTATCTTCGTTTGTCGGAAGCCTTAAAAGGAACTGAACGAATTAATTCCTCCATTGCAAGACGTGGTGCTTGGCAAGGCGCCCACAAGAACACAATATTAACCAAAATTATGACTCAAGCAATGATTTTAACAAGATCATATATATGATTAGTTATATCAAAATTTTGAAAAAGTTTCCATTAGGACTTGAAATGTGATCGTTAATTAAAATGGATAATTACACTGCCATCCTTCAAAATTTGATATGATTATACGTAGACCGAATGTAAAGAATTACATCGAGTACTTTTGATGAAAGATGTTTATTTTCATCCAACAAATAGATTCATCTATCAGTATGATTAATAAAATTAGCTAATATCAGTAAAAATATTAGAATGAAAATCTGTATTTATACTTAATTGACTTATTACATATTTATTGTAGATTAAATAAATATTTTCTTACTAAACCCGTATCCTCATATATCTTCAAACGCTATGTGAGGAAATACTTGTAATTAAATTATTATAAAGGTAAATAGTGTAATAATATATCTAATAAATTGACAAACAATAAATTTCTAATAATAAAATAGGAATTCTCATTCAAAATTTTTTTTTTTTTTGGTTGACATTTAGCAAATTTAGTGAATTTTACTAACAGAGAAATTTATTTATTGAAGAAAAATAAACGTCAAATATACAAAATATAATTTCTCAAACCACAGAGCTTACGTATAATTACACCTAACTCTAGGAAACCATCATATAATCAATTCATAAAATTTAAAACAAAAATACAATTGTATCAAGTTAAGAATCAAAACATTCTCCAGCATATTTGTTAAGCTTCTTTCTCAACTATATGCATACATTGGGTCCTTTATACTAGATTGACAAAATTTGCATTCATCTTACTAACTAATCTAAAATATATTCTCATTTCACATCAAAGTTTCTACAAAATTAAAAATACATATTTTCATTAAAAACTGAAAACTGAAAATAAAAACACAAACTAACAGGCCCTAAATTCTACATTCAGATTCTTTGAGAAGACACTAAGAAGCTAAAAGTGTAATTCATGTTGATGATTCCCGTACACGGAAGAAGAGTTTTGAATCCTTGGCTTTCCAAACGTACAGTAACAGATCCTGTGGAAAGAATAGGCATATAAAACTGTTTGGTATTAAATACATATCCAGTCAAGTTAAATCAATAGAAATTACCTAGGAGCGTCCGTGCTCATGCTGCTGGAGTTGCAGGATATTGGCTAACATTGAGACGAGTAATATATGGAAAGACTATTGAACCACAGTACAAATGCTCCCCTATTTTGATGCCACTTGAGACCAAAAACATATCCTGATCATAATAGTGTGCTGTTGGTTTTCCATCCAAATCAACGGCAATAAGCCCTCCATTCTTCTCAGTATTTGGTCTTCCTATGTACCTCTCAACGATCACAATGACCTTCCGAACGAACGGATATTTTTGTAGGAGCTTCCAAAGATTTGCTTCCTATCACAGTTTCAATAGAAATATGTAAAGATGCAATGAAATGTACCCCAAACTTTATACAAGAAAGAAATTACTCTTATGCATGGGCATTATTTGCAGTTGCATTATCAATGTCACTCTTAACCTGCAGGAACAATACATGCTTTGGAATTTGGTAAATAGTCCTTTAATTTCAGAAAGTTACAATTACAACCTGTAAATCATGATTTCAGTTACAAATTCCCACCAGCCATTTGGTTTTCATGGAGAAACTTGTAATGCTGACTGCAGATATGGTCCAGTGTAATTTTTTAAAATTGACAGATCTTTTGAAATGTGTCTAAATCTTAGAGGGCATCACTTTAATTATTCCTATGAACAACTTTGTTCACATTTGGTAATTTTACTAGGAGAACAACTTGTTGACAACCGATCATGTCTCTTACCGTGCCTAATGCTATCCAATATTGGTTGTCGCCATCATATCTTATATTGTCAGGTAAACCAGGCAAATCTTCAATAAATGTATCTATCGTTCCTTTTCTTGGACCTTCTATGTAGTACTTTCTGCACCTCCTCCTGCAATTTGAATAATTAACAAGTCATAGAACTTGGATCTCAACTCATAATAAGAAACAGAGGATTTCCACTCCATGAAATTTGTAAAAGAAACTAACATGGCTGTTTCACAGAAAATAACAAAACTCTGATCCGCGGAGACAGCAACACCATTAGCGAAGTATAAATCTTTTACCAGGACCTGTGTTTTTTTTGTTGATGGATCATAAGCCAAGAATCTGCCATGGGGTCTACCTTCTAACAAATCCAGAAAATACTCCTTGAAGCTGTATTTGTATGAAGCATCCGTGAAGTACAGTTTGCCATCAGGACCAATATCAACACCGTCAGTTAGCTTGAACTTCACACCCTCAGCCTCATCAGTCAGTAATTCTATCACGCCATCGCTGCTTATATTTAATAGACCCTACCACAAATGCTACTATCAAAAATTGCACTTTCTGTATCGAAATCACCTAAAATGCAACTGACATGATATTCCAGAACATTTATCTGACCCAGAATTGAAAGCACAGATTAATGCAGTAATAAGTGACGATAAATGCATTAAACCCATTCTATATATAGGGAGCATTAGTTTCAAAGATCACTACTGGTCCCCAAGTCATTCTAAAAACCCTTTTTCATATAATGAAAAGCAATTAGATAATTATTGACCCTAAAAACACTTTCAAGAATAAGGCAGATAAGACTTGAGTCACCTTGTCAGCATCTGCAACGATAACTTCGCCGTGGAGTCCTCGAACAAGTCCAAGCGGCCTGCCACCAGTGTTGACCCAATTCTCCACCACCGGGTCGGCTGCTGAAGCGTTCAGAACGAGACGGTTGACCCACCCATCTTCACAACCGGTGTATAGTGCACCCGTCTTGGCGTCATAAGCAATATCTTCCGGCGCCGGCAACTGACCATACCCGATTTTTTCCGAACCCCGTAGCATGTGACTGTTCCGATTGGGGACGAAGAAGGGCGGTTCCTTCTGGGTCAGTTCGTGCTCCGGATACGGAGCCGGGTCGAATCTGTCGAGCTGGTAGAGGAACACGGCGACTAGGACAGGTAATAGTGAGATGAAAATTGCGGAAAGCGGGGGTACCTTCGCCATTGGAGTAGTTGATGTCTACGTATTTGGAAATGAAATTGAACTAAGAAGGACATCTCGTTAACAGAGTTGCGCGTTTACAAAATCTTAAGGCTAAACTTCACATGTGTAGCATGTGTACTTGGAAAAAGTATTATTTTAATTCATTAAATATGTTTGATTTTATATTTGGTCTAATAATTATATTTATTTTTATTTAAATTCAGTAATTTACGAAATTGATTACTTTTAGTCTTTTGGTAGATTTTCGAACAATTTTACCCTATGAGTGCATATGGATTAAAACTACCTTTCAAAAGTTGTATAGGGGTAAAATTATCTAAAAATCTCTTATATTTTTAACATAAGAAAAAATATCATATTTTGTAAAATTGAGCACAAAACCTTCTTTCCGTTAGAAACTAATGAAAAATATACATTATGTTTGGATTTGTGTTTTAGTTGTTTTGCTTTGTGTTTTGAAAATAGAGAGAGAAAAATAGAGATAAGTAAGTGTGTGTTGAAAATAGATGATATGTTTGGATTTGTGTTTTGGGAAAATTTAAACTATTTTAAAATAAGTGGTATAGGTTTGATGTTGGGATTTGAGGGACAAAATGTATAAAACCTCCCTGTGTTTTAAAAAGTTTGCAAAAAGCACCTTCCTGTTTTCAGAATAGGCTAAAAGCTCCCATGTGTTTTGTAAACTCAGCTCAATCGCCCCCTCTCCGTTAAATTCAACTAACAGTGTTAATTTTTTAGAAAATGACCGTTATACCTTTACTTAATATATATTATTTCTTATTCTAATGACCGTTGGATTTTTTTGATCAAATATTGATCGTTAGATCTAATCAATTAATCTCAACCTTTAGATTTTAAAAAAATAAAAGGTTTAGATTCAACATATTATTTAATTTATATTATATATAAATAATTTAAAATTTTAAAATTACCAAATTGAGTGAGGCTGGTCTCGTTAGAATCGTCTTAAAGAGACGAGTCTGATGGTGCTAGTTTGAGTCCGAGATTCGATCAGACGGAGACGAATCAACGGAAAATATGTTCGGCGATCGTTGCTTGAGCCCACTCTCTATGATCGACGAAAACTCAAATTGAAGGTATGAAAATGTTCGTCTTGAAGAGAGGATTCTAATGGTACCATTGGGCGTCGGAAATTCGTCCGGACGGCGTCGGAAAATTGTTTCGAAGTTTCCGGCGAAAGTGGGCGAAATACCAGATTTTCTTTCTTTTTTTTTAAATTTTTTAATTAATTTTAATTATATTAGTTAAAATATATTTTAGTAAATTAAGAATATTTTAGATAATTATAAAAATTAAATATTTTGTCTAATTAATAATAATTATAATAATAATTATTGTAATTAAATATATATTTTAATTAATTAAAAATAATAGTTAGATTTAATAATTAACAATACAAAATTATTTGAATTTAAATATAATTTAATTTAATATTTCAATTTAAATATAATATGCCAAAATTTAATTTATTTTTTAAGGTGAGAAATGACAAAAAGAATACACAAAACAAGCAAAAAACCCCTTTGTGTGTTATATAGATCCATAGAGGGGTATTTTGGTCCAAAAAATCATTAAATATCAACCTAAATCGCAGAAAAAGACTACCAAACGAAGCAGACGCGCGTCTTCTCCACTTCTCGTTAGTTGCTAACAGAATGGGGGTTTTTTGCTGACTAAAACAAAATATGAGGGGGGTTTTAGCCTATTCTGAAAATAGGGAGGTGCTTTTTGCACTTTTTAAAACACAGGGGGGTTTTATGCATTTTGCCCGGATTTGAGAGACAAAATCACTGTTCATTGTCAAATTATATATTTTTATATATAAATATGTATATATATAAATATTTTATGTTTATATTTTTATATATAAATATTTTATGTTTAATGTTGTATTTTTGGGAGACAAAAATTACTGTTTATTATCAAATCATGTCTGTTTTATATTATGTATATATATATATAAATACATATATATATATATATATATTATATAGAAAGTTGAAAAATAGAAAAACACACAGATAAGTGGTGCATTTGGGGAACATTTTAGCATTCTTGTACTATTTTTTTTGGGTCTTTGTGTCTAAAATGCCCTATAACAGCTTATATAATAGCGTCGGGTAATTTTTACTTGTTTTGAATTTTTTTTTTGATATGTTTATCTTTCTAAAAAATTAAATAATCTCTTTAAATTAGAAAAATTCGCCAGGAAGCCAATGCAAACCAAATTTTATTATCCTAGGCCAACACCCCAAGATGTCCTTGATCCATAGAGGGGTATTTTGGTCCAAAAAATCATTAAATATCAACCTAAATCGCAGAAAAAGACTACCAAATGCAGCAGACGCGCGTCTTCTCCACTTCGTTAGTTGCTAACAGAATGGGGGTTTTTTGCTGACTAAAACAAAACATGAGGAGGGTTTTAGCCTATTCTGAAAACAGAGATGTACTTTTTACATACTTTTTAAAACACAGGGGAGTTTTATGCATTTTGCCCGTCTTTTTCCAACAAATAAGTTTTTATGTGAAGTTGAAGACAAGCATGGCCCATAATTCTGCAGAAGAAGAGGCAGGACAAGGAGATAATCACATACTTTCCTTGTCTCAATTGAATTTTCAGTATGTCTTAGGACAAGATTTTTGTTAGGGGAAAATGAAATCTTGATTCTATATTCATAGAAGAAGTCACTTTTTTATTCTTTTCGATCTCGAACTTACGATTGAAAAATATATTTAAAAGAAAAATTAATATTTTTTATTTAAATGTCGTCGAATATCAGCACATGCTTGCATGACACGTAATCCTTTTAATTTGGAGATTTAAGTTTTTGATCGATTTTGTTGATATTTGGACTAAATGTGCTATCATAGTCCCTATAATTATGGAACAAGAATTGCATTTTTCCACTTATGGTAAAATTGCATTTTTGGCTCCTTGATTGAATACCCCAATTTTCTACAAATGAATATTTTGGGTCCCACCGTCAATTAATTTTTAGAAAGTAATGGGTGGACCAATTTGAAGAAAAATATGGGCAACACAACAACCATTTTGCACCAGATTAACAATAAACCTGAAAACCAATTTGGATCTTCCGTCACTACAATTTCCCCCAATTTCTCTTTATTTAGCGATTCTCACTCCAAATTGCTGTATCTCTCTCTCTTCTTCTCACTCTTTTCAGGTCCGTTGCTATTAATTGTGGCAAAAAATAGTTGTTTTCCCGACTCTATATATTTTCCTTCAAAATGGTCCCACTGTTAGATTTTAACAATCATCAGTCACTTAATGACTTATAGACCAAAAGCGATAATTTCTTAAAATTTGGGGCACCAAGTTGATTTAGTGACATAGTTAGGAAATAAAAATAAAATAATCCCTTATTTATAAAAAAAAATAAGTATATTAATTAAAATAATATTTTATGAAGTTCAAATTTTGTCAATTACAACGGTTACTCAAAGAGTCTCTCTCTTAATAAATTCAAGGTCCAAATTAACAGTATATATGACATTAATCATCAACATGTGTGGTCCTATTCCTAGTTTGACCAGAATTTCATGCATACACTACTGCCTGAATTTTCAAGATCTAATATTTCTCTATAAAACGGCGTCGACCCATTTTCTTCCAAGATGCAAATCTCAAAAAGCTTTGGTTGATCAGTTAAATTATTGATCCCAGAAAAAGAAAAGAAAAAAAAAGGCCAGCTTTGGTTTTCATTTGATGATGGAGGGAACTGCAGGTGAGGGGAGTTCGAGGAGATCATGTAAACTGGAGAGAAAGACCATTGAGAAGAACCGTAGGATTCTGATGAAGACTCTTTGCTTCAAGCTCGTTTCTTTGATCCCTGATCACCATTTCAAGCCACCAAAGGTCTGTCTCTGTCTCTGTCTCTGTTTGTGTTGTGTGTGTGTGTGAGTGTGTATTATGTCGTCTGTGTGAGGATTTGCTGGAAAAGACATGCATTCATGTAAGTAATATTTACAGTACTAGGATTACTTTAGTAGAAAATTGAAGAAGATTGCCAGCATTTCTCGTCCTTTATACCAGCTACCAGGAATATTCTTATCCAAATCAAATTTGATTGAACCAAATTAATTGTAAAGCAAATAAAATACATTTGTCGTGTAATTGATCTAAATTGTACACCAATTGCACGGCAAGTATATTGTACTTGTTATATAATTGGTTTAGGTTCGACCAAACATAGTCTGGATTAGAACTATGCTCTAATTAATGGTCCATGGTCCCGTAAATTACAACAGTCACTTTTCATTCTTTTGTTCGATTTCGTTAGTATTTTGACGAAAACGACATATGGGCTAAGCATGGAGCCGTCGTATAGAAGGTCAAAGAGTTAACTGCCACGCATTTTTACTGTCAAAATACTAAACAAATATGCTAAAAGAACTAAAAGTGAGATTTTTTTTAACTTCTGCAATGTTATTAAGAAACTTGTAAGAAGAGTGTGCTGATTTAAGGTATAGGATGGCGAAAAATGTTATTTCTCCTACATTGGTGTTATGGGGTTAGGTTTTTGTAATGGTATTGTTTCAATTCTTTGGATTATATCTTTTCTTCATTCCTTCGCTCCTCCTCTGTAACTAATCTAAAGAAAACCATGAGTAGAAGAAATATTTTTTCTGGAAAAAAAAAAGATAATAAGTATTTCTCAAAGACGTCATTCTTAATTTGTGTATGATGACAAATATTATTTAACGTATATAATAATTATGGGTTAAATTCAATTTATCCCTATGATATCTTATGATACTTTCCTATCTAAATCATTGCTGGAAATACAATTTACTTTATTTTTCAAAACACAGGGGTAAGAGTTTTTTACCCTTACATTTTACCCTAATAACCATCGCGATCATATATACAAACAATCACCATCTCAAATGATTAGCTTTAATTTTATAGCGACTCTTAAATTTTTGCATTTTTAAATATATTTAATTTGAGGCATATATATATATATATATAAAACACTATTCTAAGCATCATATTCAGACACTTTGCTTAATGCTCTAACCTTTTTCACAAATGAAATTTTGGACATAATACGAGACACATGCACGCGTGCAGGAGTTGTTGTCGCAGCAGGATCAGCTCGAGCAGGCAACTACCTACATCAAGCTTTTGGCAGCACGAGTTGAAGAAATGAAGAGAAGAAAAACACAAGCTGTGATGACATCCACTACTGCCAACCCAACGAGGAGTAGCAAGAACAATGCTGGTTTTATGGGTCGATCAAAGCCGCCAGTTGTTAAAATAAGAGAATTAGGTTCAAATCTGGAGGTGGTTTTGATCAGTGGGCTTTGCAAAACTGTCATGCTGCATCAAGTTATTAGCATTATTGAACAAGAAGGAGCTGAAGTCGTCAATGTTAACCTCTCCAACATTGCTGGCCAGATCTTCCATACCATCCATGCTCAGGTACTTGATTAATTAACTTGCCTCAATAAATAAACTATTATTTAATTTACGAGATTCAATATATTTTCTGGTTCGGATCAGGTTTTGCCGAACACATGCAAATTTCATGGGATTAATCACTTTTCTTAGACGTGACATGACATCAATTTACATGTGTAATTCCGTACATGCTCACTAAGTCACCATCATATGACTGATTCGATAATCATTCTGTTGAATCTGACTTGAGTTAGAATTTTTCCATTAAACGGATGTTGATAGTTCATGGAATTCGACAAATTTATGAAAATCTTGTCTGTAACAAAATTTGCAACATATTGTTTTCTGGGATTTAACTAACTAAAATGCTAATCATGCTGTGTCCATGTTTATGGCAGGTGAAAGTTTCCAGGGTTGGTGTGGACAGTACGAGAATACGTGTGAGGATACAGGAGTTGATTTCTTAGAACGTATTTATTACAACTCCTGTTTATTTCCACGTGTAGTACTTATTAATTTCCTGTATATGTGAACAAATAAGCATAATTGTATTGTTGCTGGTGTGCCTTAATTATTAGATGAAGCTAATTAATGGAAAATTTTAATTCAAATCGTGTTTTATCAGTCCTGAATCAATTGTACGACAAATATAATATGCACTTATCGTATGATTGGTGTACAGTTATGAAAAAATTACTAATTACATGATAGTGTATCACACTTGCTCTCTGATTAATTTGATTCAACCAAACATGGTCTGCTTTAGAATTTTTCCTAATTAAGCTTTTCTAATTATGAGTTTAGGGTTAGATTTAAGTGGAGAAGTGTTGTATTGTACATGTGGTGATAAGTATAAAGGAGTTCCAAATATTTCCAATTTATTTCTTTGATTTGTTTTTTTAAAAAGATTAATTGTAATAAGACTTCATTTCATAAAATAGTATTATTTTTTTAATTTTTTTGGAAATTATCATCTTGATTATATATAGTAGTAATTAATGTGAAGCAACCCAATAATTAATGCTATAGGTCCTAGTGTTAAAGAATACATACAATAGGGAAACAACATTTTCCCTCCCATATTTAAGGATTAATATTTTTTTCGTATCATTAGTTTAGAAATTTTTCATTAATGATCCTATAATAAGTTATATAAAATTTCACTTTTAATCATTTAATCAGATTCTGATAGTTTCTTGATGGAAAAATATGACGACCACCTGCGTTTTTCTATTGAAATACTAATACAATCTTACGAACGGACTAAACATGAGAAATATTGTAATTTATGATATTAACGAAAATCACCTAACAAACCCGATGAAAAATATACTAACTCTAAAATAAAAATTACAATTTCCTCCATACAACAAATACTTAATGTGTTAATTTTCATCAAGATTGAAACTATACCTTAAGTCAAGCTATATTCAACCTAAATTAATTTGGAAATAAAGACACATCATGTGGGCATTAATCACGTCCACACCGAGTTGAGCTTTCATGAGTTCAAGTTGTCAAACATCAAATATTAATTACTAATCATATCATTGGGTTCAATTCTTGATTCTTACCTCAAGATGAGGGTAAGGATCTAATCCATGGCATGATCCAATATAGTGGATTGTTACATCAATTTGAAACATTTGTGCCAAAAAAATGTAATTTTTAGTAGTTTAGACCTCACGGGTATTTTGATTTTAGTCCCTATGTTCATAGTATATTTAATTCAACGGAATTGTTATTATTTTTTTTGTCTCCTAAGTTAATCGTTAATCATTTTTGGTACTCATCAATTTTTGTCCGCAAATTTTCTTAAAATAATTAAAATTAGTGATGACTATTAATTAATTAACCATCTAAACAAATTATATCTGAGGCACGCTTTTATTGTTGGTTTATCGCCTATTTTTCTTTCCAAAAATATCTCTCCATTAGTTGACGTTAGCTAACGTGCAAGACTATTTAACTTTGATTATTTTAAAAAAATTTGGAGATCAAAATTAATGAAGTCAAGATATAAATATTAAAAATATTTTAGTGACTAATTTAGAAAATCAAAATTAAAATTATCCTTTAATTCTACTGAAAAATATATATATTTTTTCTTTTTTTTTTTTTGAGGTAAATTGCATCGCATTGTTGGTTCTATAAAATATGTTCATTTACTTTTAGTCAATATATTACGAGATCTCAATTTTCAAGAAAAAAATTATAATTTTAGTCGCATAACTATAGAGGTGATAGTTTCATCTATTGAATATCAATTTTTATAATTTGGCAATTAAAGTCCTATAATTTAAAATTTTGGCGCATTAAAAACAAAATTTGCTAGAAATTGCAATTTGGCATGCCCTCACGTGAATCTTAAAACTCCGGTCAGATTGCAAGTTTTGGTGGATTTTATCTTTAATATGCCATTTTTTTTTAAATTGTAGGCCTTTATTATTGTTAAATTAAATTTCAACATGGTTAAAATTGTCACCTCATATAATTATGGACCTAAAATTACAATATTCCCAAACTTAATCAACCTAATATTGTCTCAGTGAAACACACCACAGAAAATTGCTATTTTGGTCTCATAGTTATGATGCATGAAAATTTCAGTCATGTTGAAATTTAATTTGACAATTACGCTATACAATTTAAAGAAATTGGTACAGTAAGGACAAAATTTGATGAATATTGCAAATCGAGTCAGATTTCAACATGTGTGCCTCACACGATTCCCAATTGTAATCTTCAACGAATTTTATTCATACATATATATATAGTAGTTGTTGTTTCAGCGATTTCCACAAGCATATAAAAAAATTATATTATGAGATTAAGAGGGAAAAAATTGTGAAAAAAACACAAACGTCGTGTGAGGTGATGAGAAAAGAAAGAAGTACGTGAGAAAAAAGAAATGTGGGGTAAGGTGAGAAAGAAAAAATAAATTGTAATTATAGTCTTATTAGAAATATAGAAATTAGTGGTGAAAATAAATATGGAGAAGGTGAGAGGAAAAAAAAATTATAATTATGATTTATTAAAATATGGAAATTTATGAGGGAAAAAAATATGAAAAAAAAAGAGCAAAACATGGAGTAATGGGTTTGAGAGGGGAAAAAATTATAATTATGAGATTAGTAAAAATATTAAAAAGAAAATTAAATGGAAAGAAATAAATTAAAGGATAAATTTGAATACTAAAAAAGTGGTACGACAAAAGGATTTTTTTAATCCTCAATAATGTAAAAAAAAATTACAAGATACGTACAATGAAACTAATAATTTATGAATTAAAATTTAATCTGTATGAAAATAGACAATAAGTATTTTTTAGCAAATTTTTTATTTCTTTTTTTAGAAAAAAAAAAGATGAATGTTGGATCCTCAATTCATTCAAAGCCATGACCAACAAAAATAATTCTTAATATTAAATTATAATGCAAATAAATTTATTCTATATATTTAAAAACATAGGTTCTATGAAATAAGAAAAGTAGATAGTAGAAGCTAAAAGTATGAACAATAAACTCTATTTCTAGATTTTGATTAAATATTTTAGATATCAATTAATTGATCTGCGTATAAGTTAATTACCAATACATATCCTTTCGTATTTTATCCTAATTTTTTCTGGAAATTTTCATATCCCATCCATTGGTAGGTACGATTATTGTTATATCCCCAATTGTACATCTAACAAATTTCACAGTACTTGGGATCAAAGAGAAAATAGTATTAACTTATGAAACAAAAAATGCAATTAATGTAATTTTCTTCGAGAAGTAGATTTAACGACCACATTCTTGTCACATGGCTATCTCCGTTATTTTTTTACGGAGCAAAAGCAAAAGTTCCAAAGTGTTGTTTCGCAAGATTCAATATTATGGAGAGAAAATTGTATTTTTCATCACATAACTTAGGCTTTTGTACAATTTTAGTCCCGTCGCTTATAGAATTTTTTTCTTAATAATCCATAACTTTAAAAAATTCTTATTTTCACTTTTCTTATCAACTTCTATTAGGAATTTGATAAAGAAAATCGCGTACAAGTTATATGGTCGTTTCTCCTCATTCTAAAAAAATAACAACCACATGACCTACACGTGTTTTCTCTGTGAATTTTCTAACAAAAGTTGGCAACAAGACTAAGAATGAGACTTTTTTACAAGTCATGATATATTTTCAGAAAGGCAACATTGTAATTTTAGTCTTGTATGTTGGGAGATGCGAAACTGCGGATCCATAGTCTTGTAAGAAATCCACTAGCAATTCTAATCCTTTATGATTTTGTGACAATTTTAGTCCTTCCCACAGAAATCAATTGAAATCTGACAACCACATGACCTACACGTGTTTTTTCTGTGAATTTCCTAACAAAAGTTGGCAACAAGACTAAAAATGAGACTTTTTTACAAGTCATGATATTATTTTTAAAAAGGTAATATTATAATTTTAGTCTTGTATGTTGGGAGATGCGGAACTGCGGATCCATAGTCTTGTAAGTAATCCACTGGTAATTCTAATCCTTTATGATTTTGTGATAATTTCAGTCATTCACACAGAAATCAATTGAAATATGACAACCACATGACCTATACGTGTTTTTTCTATGAATTTCCTACAAAAGTTGGCAATAAGACTAAAAATGAGACTTTTTTTTACAAGTTATGATATTATTTTCAAAAAGACAACATTGTAATTTTAGTCTTGTATGTTGGGGGATGCGGAACTGCGGATCCATAGTCTTGTAAGTAATCCACTGGCAATTCAAATCCTTTATGATTTTGTGATAATTTCAGTCGTTCATAGAGAAATCAATTGAAACCTTACAACCACATGATCTAGACGTATTTTTTCTGTGAATTTCCTAACAAAAGTTGGCAACAAGACTAAAAATGAAAATTTTTTACAAGTCAAGATATTATTTTTAAAAAGGTAAAATTATAATTTTAGTCTTGTATTTTGGCAGATGCAGAGCTGCGGATCCATAGTCTTGTAAGTAATCCACTGGCAATTCTAATCCTTTATGATTTTATGACAATTTCAGTCCTTCACACAGAAATCAATTGAAATTTGACAAACACATGACCTATACGTGTTTTTTCTATGAATTTCCTACAAAAGTTGGCAATAAGACTAAAAATGAGACTTTTTTATAAGTTATGATATTATTTTCAAAACGGTAAAATTATAATTTTAGTCTTGTATGTTTGGGGGTGCTAAACTACGGATTCATAGTCTTGTAAGTAATCCACTGGCAATTCTAATCCTACAATTTATGATTTTGTGATAATTTTAGTCCTTCCCACATAAATTAATTGAAATCCGACAAAATGATTGGGCATATTAGGAAAAAATGGAGTTTTTTTGTCAACTGGACGTTGATTTTGAACGTGGCATTAAATCTAGACATTTCGGATACAAATTCAGACATTTGCATATAATCACTTATTTTTTGTTCGTTCTATTGTGTAAAAGATAACACAAAGAGGGTGTTAATTTCCCTTACAGAATGAAGGTTGCCACCCCTCTTAACATACATGACTAAAATTATAATTTTACCTTTCAAAAATTCCATAAACAATATAATTAAAAAATATATATAATATTGAGTCTAAATTAAAGGACAAAAAATATAATTCTTTATTATAAAATGAACCTACATATCTAATTGTATATGGGACAAAATTAATGTATTCTTTAATCATAATGTTATGGAAAAAAAAATAAAGAAAAGAAACCATAATATGCATGCGCGGTAACAATTTGCAGGTGCTATATAATTGTCATGAAAACGGATTGCATTCAAAGCTGAGATGGTCCTCACAAGAGAGAGAATGAGATGTATGAAATTTATTGTTCGCTAATCAATATGTTCTCACGTTCTTAACACGCATCCATATTTTCTTTCTTTCTTTCTTTTTCAAGATGGTTGGACTTTGGAATTTCAGTGTGCAACACATATGTGTTGCAAAGTAAGACAATTCCAATTCACCTTTTGGGATAATTTCAATACTGGTTTTTTTGTTAAATGATTAAAGTCGGACTTTTTTGTTAGATGACTGGTTAAACTAACAAATAGACCACGCATGCCATAAATAAAAGAGAAAGTAGGAACATTTTATTTTGCACTTATCTAACATTTTTTTCCCCTAAAAAAGGACTTGTTCATTAGTTCAAAAGGTCTGCTAACAAAAATGACTGATTTTGGTCATTTAAAAGCATTTTGTGGCGAAAATTAAAATCAATGAGTTTGAAATATGAAGTACTAAAATTAATTTAGTGACTTATTTAAGGGACTAAAATTGATAGTATCCTTTCCATCTAAAAGGACAAGAAGTTGTTGTTGTTGGGTGATAGTTCTATTTGGTAAAATCTTGGATATTTGAGAGGTAAAAATCAAAGTACTTAAGGGAGTAATTATATTGTGAGAGGCATTCCTCGGTTTTGCCAAAATAGAGGTTGGGAATTAAAGACGTCAATTTTAAATGACAAATCTCGTCATATATTGTACAAATTGTCGGAAATTAATCTCTGATCTGGGGATCTGAGAGTTTTCTGGTCAAATATGATGATGTTGACTTTTGGTATGTTTCAGAGTTGGAGACGGGACCCAATTGGGCAAACCACACGTAGGGGTGCCACACATTCAGCCCACCAAAATTAAAATTCCTGTTTTTCCAAATTATACGGCTACAATTATTAAGACATATAATCGTAACATCATACTATTTTTCTCATCTTTCGTTTTTTTTTTTAAATTGTGATGGCAAAATCAGAAATTCGAAAAGTTCAGAAGAGATAGTGTAATAATTTAACATGATTTAACTGTTTTATCATTCAAGAGCTTGTGTGCTTAGTAGTAATGTTTTGAACCATAAACCATTTATCAAATCGAAAAATTAAGTGAATAATGGATCACTGGTTCAATTATAGTTGAAATAATAACATTATATTTATGTCATAAATAAGTATCAATATTTTAAAAATAATAATAAATAATAAATAATATTAATATACTTAACAATCTATCATTTTTTAAGAAAAAAATTCACTGTTTGAAGACAGAACTTGGGCAGAGATGGATATCAAAGACCAAACTTGGGCAGAGATAAAAAATAATTAACTACTCTCTGCATTTTCAACCAAATCAGTATTATCTACTAAGTTAAACAGATTCAATCCAAAAATTTAAGTTTTGAAAAGTTATCACGACGTTGGGCAACCATTAGTCTGTTGGTACTGTTTCTCTTTCTTCTTCACTGAACTGGTTATGAATATATGTATTTGTACTGCTGCACTGTGAGATGAAATATAGAGAAGATCAAATCCCATTGCTCCAATTTAAATCTCAAAACATTTAATTGCACTATGGCCTACAAAATTATTGGCATACACCTACTTATTACTGTTTAATCAAAGATATCATTTGACAAGACTGTTTAATATTCAAAGGTTGTGATTTGCTATTCAGATATATAATGAATAGAATCGTTGAAATCCCAATCAAAGCATATATCAATCATGTGAAGAACAAAGCTATTTATTACTAAAGTTGTTAAATGAGAAATCCTAGGTGGTCCAAATTTGTTGCAGTCCACACGTTTTTTAGGGTTTTACTTGGAATGATTGGGGTGACCTTTGGTAGTCACCAGAAGTGAGGTCTCCCAGTCTTGTTAAGGCTAGCTGTCATGATTAGGGGCCTGATTTCATTGAATCCACCAAATATGCAGTCATTTTTAGATGTAGACAGGATTTTTTTTTTTTTATTGATTTAAAACTCATACAATAGTTCCATTTATATATTTTGAACTGAAATTTCGATTTCAACGTATGTTTCGGGAGTCATTCTCAAATTGGTCACTGGAACGGATTTAGTCCCCCATATTCCATGACTAACAAATTTCAGTTCCCAGGGAGGAGAAGTAATCCACCTGTTTCTTGTTTAGGGTTGAAGAAAATAGCCAAATTTTCTTCCAATTTAACAGTTTGGAAACAATATGGCGTCAAAACCTGCCGTTTTGCCCCTAATTTCAGACCGATGTGAGTGCCACTTATGTCACTTAGTTTTGGACGTTAATTAACGACAGGGTTCAATTTTATTTAAAATTGGGCACATGATGAGGAACCAGTTCTATAACTTATGGAACATGAGGGTCTCATTTCATTTTAAAGACAAAGTTGAGCGATCAAAACTATAATTTTCACCACTAAACATATACATATATAGAGAATACATTTGGACAATTTTATTCAAACTTTTAGTCCGAGGTAGTTGATAGATTAATTAGTTTAAGAACTTGAACCCATGCAATCTTGTCAGAAATAGTTCACGAGGATAATGATATTATTGGTCGATTAAAATCAAACAAATTCCAAAATTTTCAAAACAATCTAAATATTGTCTCATTCTGTCAATTTATCAAATTGTGAGTGTCCCAATAAAAATCTATTGGACTAGAGAGACACCTTCTAAAAACTGTCGATGCGATGTGGAGAGAGACATCAGCTGCTGTTTCCTTTTCCTGATTTTTGTGGGGTTGGAAGAGCTGCTACTGCTGTGAAGGTGTTGAACAAGAGTCGACATAAACCAGCGATTGATGTCTATGTTGATATTGCATTGAGCTTCTGATCATCTCATACGAAAATGATGGTCTTATCATGGGCAACGTGTGTCGAGTTGCAATTTGTCCGCATTTCACTGATGAGAGGTCCCAATAACCTTAGCCGATTACACCAACATTTTCATCGTTTTTAGTATGTGGACCTTACATGAAGGTGATAATATCTTAGGACAACCCACGAGTCTCGAGACTGTCTAAGAAGATAACAATATATACATGTACTAGGTAATGGCAGCCTTTCTAGTCCCCTGCCAGGATTGGAATTCGCCTTGCGATCAACGGATGCCAATCTAATAGTGGTAGGGACACGATAGAGGCATCGGTGCTGCGGCATATAATTTTTAATGGTCATGTGTCAGACACATAATCTCTTTTTCTTTAACTGAAATCAAAAAGACATATTTTTATATTTTATAACATCGAATGTGACACTCATCACAATTATGATACCAAAAATAAAAATTATTTTTTTAACGAAATTAAAAAAGGATTTTGCCGATGTAAAATACTTGTATTGCTTGTATTATAGATGGTTTCTGGGTTTTTGCAAAAGCTTTACTGTTTTTAGTGTTCTACTGCCATGGGATTTCCAAAAGGTCTACTTTCATGGATGATATTGAAACTTGTGAGCTACTGAGGGAAATTTCATGGAGGGGTAAATATTGCATTATTTTTTTGTGTCACAAGAGGATAATTTGTATATATATATATATATATATATTTTTTTTTTTACAGTGGCTTAATTATTTACACTTTTTCGTTACACACAAGAGGATAAATTGTATTTAACCCATTCTTTCGTGGTTGATCGTTGATTATATGCTCCTACAATACAATTTACGAAAGTTCTAGTTTTTAGTTTGTGATTGATTGGGTGTGTTTCTTAGGATTATGGTGGGTTTGTTGAGATTTTTTATTTTGGCGGGCTTACGCAGGTTATGTGTTGGGTATTCATCTTTCAGCAGAAGCTCAAGAACCCTATTTAACTATTACAGATTTTGTGAGTTTTTCAATCCTTAAATAATACAAACAACTTTTACAGAATAAAATATCCTTTTCCACCACAGTTGTAACATCTACTAGTTTTATAATCTCTAGGTTTTTCTTCTCTAGTTCTAGATTGCCTAGTAAATTGTTTGTGCTAGAATTTTCTTTTGTTATAAATTATATTTATCTAAAAATATTGAGAAAAATTTAGATGACTTAAAAGAATTAATTCAAGATATAAAATTAATTGGTAATAAAAATAAAGCTGAATTATGCTCCAATTGTTTTATTAAATGTTATTCTTGAAGCATATAGTGATGTAAAAGCAGCTACGAAATACGGCAAGAATAATGTGAATCTAGATACAGTCATTAATAGCCTAAAGAGTAAGGGAATGGACCTTAAAACAAATAAACCTAGTCAAAGTCAAAATGAAGTAAACTATGTAAGAGGAAAGACTAAACCGAAATTCTGACTACAAATATAGAAAACATAGCAAAGGTAAGAGTAGGAGCAAAAGTAGGAGTAAGTCAAGGTCTAGAACCAAGGATGACAGAAATAGAGATGAAAAAGCTAGAGAAAGAAGGTGCTATAACTGTGGGAAAAAGGTCACTATATAAAAAGAATGTTGAAAACCAAAAAGAAAAAATAGGAAAAATAACAATAATAAAAAAGATGCTAATGTTATCACTGAAGAAAATTTTGGTGAAGTTTTTATGGTATGTGATGTGAATATTGTCCAGTCTCCTCTTAATATAAATGAATGGTTGATTGATTCATGTTGTACTTTTCACATGAGTCCTTTTAAAGAAATTTTCACCAATCATAAAACTGAAATCAGGCTTTGCGTCCATAGCCAATGAAAAACTTTGTGAAATAAAAGGTCTTGGTGGCATTTGTTAACTTTCAAAGATGGTTATAAGTTAAAAAATGTCAGGCATGTTCCTAACTTGAGTCATAACTTGATTTCTTGTTCTGCCCTTGAGGGTAGATGGGGGAAGGGTATTATGAAAATCATGAAATGTTCTTATACTATTTTCAAAGCTAAAAAGAAAAGAAATTTATATACTTGTACTGTGAAGTATGATGTTCTTGCTGCAACTGTTCTAGAAAATGATAAAACTAGCCTGTAGCTTAAGAGGTTAGGCCACATTAGTATAAAAAGACCATAATTGCTTCAAAAAGAACGAGTACTGATAAAATAGATAAAATGAAGTTTTGCGATAAACGTGTCTTGGGAAAACAACATAAAGTATCCTGCATCACCTTCCCCAAACCCTACATCATCATCCTGCATTCTTGATTATGAGCGTGTTGATGTTTGGGGACCGGCTAATATTGCTATTCATGGTGGAAACAAATATTTTTTTATCTATAACTGATAATTACCCAAGAAAGATTTATGTATTCTTAATGAAACATAAGTCTGAAGTTTTTGAAAAATTTAAGAATTGAAGATTTTGGTTGAAAACCAAACCGTAAGAAATTGAAAGCCTTACAAACTAACAATGGGTTAGATTTCTGCAATCAAAATTTTTCTGATCTTTGTGATGAGTATGGTATCAAAAGGCATAAAAATTAGGAAAGCTACTGTCAACAAGATTTATCATGTTCAAACATGTAAGTCGCTCAAGCTAGGGGGAGCATGGTGGTTTGCTGCTCACTTGGAAATATGAAAACGCAACCAAAGAAAACAAAACCATAACCAAATCCTCCGGCCTGTTTAAGAACATAGAAAACACCACAACTAACCTTTTTGATACAGATATCAGCAATGCACACAAGCAATAGCTGAAAAGCAGCCAAACAAGGAAACCCCACTTCTGGCCTTCTTCAGGCAACTGAAAACGACCATGGCTGTTATGATAATTCTGGCATCGCAGCATAAGATTTACTTGCACATACTGAAGAAAGGAGAAGAAACTTACACGATTTCTCGCACTAGTGAACCATAGGGTACATATGACTGTAAAGTGGCAAAACAAGAATGGATAGGACAACAATCCTTCCACAAAAACGTTCATATCTCTGTTGCCAACCAAGATCCCTGAGGTCATGTCAAATGAAGTAAACAGGATAAGGCTGTTATACAAAGAGAAGCCAAGCACCTAGAGAAAATAATTGAAAACATACAGCAAAGCCCAGAACGTCATAGATTTTGGGGGGCCTATTCAGGTTGTTTTTACTTTTTACCACATTACTTAACCAGATTTATAGGCTAAACATGTCAACACATGACTACCACCACGAATATTTACCTAGATAAGATTAATGACAATCCGACACTTATAAAGTAAAACTTGTATTAATCAGGCACGCGTTAGCCAGATGTTAGCAGAA
This sequence comes from Sesamum indicum, assembly GCF_000512975.1. Lineage (NCBI taxonomy): Eukaryota > Viridiplantae > Streptophyta > Magnoliopsida > Lamiales > Pedaliaceae > Sesamum > Sesamum indicum. Next base: position 14,219,854 of record NC_026152.1, read on the forward strand.
TTAATACATGACTTATATAGAGCAGAGTAATGCATAAATATGCCAAAATTTTATCAGCAATATGACATTATAAAAAAACAACCTCCACATCCAAAGAGGAAAAAAAGAGTCCTTACAATCACATCCCAGAAGCTAGCCATTATCCACAAACATCAAGAGCCGGAAAACAAACACAGTAGTATAGTCAACCTAAAAAGGTAAGGAAAAAAACAGTGTCATCACCTAAAACCTCAAGATCACATCCAGATCAGATGAAATCCTACTATTTTCCCAGAAAGCCTCAAGGTTACATACCACAATCCATATGCGCAGTGGACATTCACATAAATGGTATCTCTTCCAGATAATTGCCACAATAATTCTAAAGCAGCAGTTAAGAAATGGGACAAATGCAATTTGACCCTGAGAAATGAGAAAAAAAAAACCCATAAAAATGGTGAATTAACCCAGTGTTTTGGAAAGCACTGCAAATTACGCCGTCTAATCGGCTGTATTTTGAAAAATGAAGCAAATTTGGGGTATCCATTGATCTAAACGAACCCCACAGTTGAAACTAACAACTTGAAAGAAATTCCAAAACATCCAAAGGAGAAAAAAAAAAAAAAAAAACCCATTTAAAAACAATGAAGTCTTGAACATTCATTTATCCAAAAAAAGTTAAATAAAATCCCAAACATCCATTTAAAAGGATACATACTTGCGGCAAGCATAGACAAGAAGAACCCACACAGATATTAAGAAAAACAAATCCAAACTTCATGAAATTAACTAACTAAATGCGCACTTTTTTCCCAGTTAAACTGAGCAAATTTTAGTTGTCCTTCTCATTTTCCTGAGATCAAACTTAAAAGGTGCTTGACCCACAAAAAAGGAAAGAACACTGACCATTTGAAATCAACGCCTTTGATCGCCACCGAAATCTCAACTCTGAATCCAAGACTTGGTTCTCATTCCTGCAATCTAAACATTGATTCGAACTAGCATCACTCCCGAGTTTTAAGCATGAAAATACCAATACCAATAACAATAATACAAAGGAAGTACAGTGCAAAATATGTGGTAGAACAGAAAAAACAGAGTTCATCTGAAAAGGGAAAAAAGAGCAAGTTTTTGAAGTAAAATATGTAAATTCACACAGAGAAGCAAATGAAGATCAGAATTTTGTTTGAAGGTGTGAAGACCTGAACCGAAGAGAGTCAAAGGAAGATTCCCATACTGCACTAAGAGCGTCCAAGTCGGCAAACTCATATACAGTAAGATTTTCTTGGAGGTCAGCCTATTTCACATAGCTATTTACCTTCCTATATTTTTTAAAATACACCGATTTACTCCCTATAATTTTTAAAATGAAATAATTTACCTCTCTATATAAGAAGGTAAATTACTTCATTTTATAAGAAGGTAAATTACTTCATTTTAAAAAGTATAAGGGGTAAATTGCTAATTTTTTTTTCATAAGGAGTAATGTGCTTATTTTCAATATTACAGGAGAATAAATTGCTACTCACCCTTTTTAAATATTAATTTTTAAAATCCCATTTTTCAATTTCAAAATAATAATATATTACTAACGGCGCCGATTATGACTTTAAGAAATAAAGAAAAGATAGGGCGAGTTTCACTCATGGTATGTCAACGTTCTATGTTTTACAATTCCATCATTTGGCTTATGTTTTTCGTGTAGCATTCAAATCAAATGACTCTAATACTTTCACATATATTATGAATAATTTTTTTTTTAAAATGTGATGTGTTGGTTTATATATTTTATTTTTAATTATAATATTTTTTAACTTTTAAGATGTAAAATTTATTTATTATATGCACGTAGAAACGATATACTACAACAGTAATATTTATATATACATATATATATTTATTTATTTTATGCGAGTATTTATATATAAATAAGCCGGTGAAGTCCTAAAATGAAGGGAGTTAAAATAGAAGTTAGATTGATAAAGTAGATGAGTGAAAGAGAGTGGACAAATGTTTTGCCTATATAAATAATTAATGAATACCTTTATCATGATTTATATTCATTCAACAATTAAATATACTTCATAAAAAAATTCAATATATACTATAAAAAATTAATTATTATCTATACCATAAGGTACCACAGATTAAAATTTAATAAATCAGTCTTATTTACTGCGGTCAGACAAAACTATTTTGAAAACTTAAATTTTGACCACAAGTAATCAACATTTGTTTTAATTAAGATGTAATAAATATTTTGATTTCGTGTGCAGAAACAACGGTATAGTTGTTGTTCAATCGTGCTTAATTAATATTTGTCACGACTTTTTACTTTTAACCTGAATTAACCATATTTCTTCTAGATGGTAATTGGACAATCATTCATCTATCCTTTTTAAAAAATAACGATAAAGAAATGCACAACGACAACTTCACATAACTAACTTTGTAATCCAAATATGTAACCAACCAGCAATTAACGATCAAGTACATAAACAAACATGTTTATATATCCGCTCTCTCTACATATAATCTAATTGACTATGTTTAAGATTACGTTAGTATATAGAAGGAGCTGCTCAATCCTTAATTTATCCTTGTATTTTCGTAATAAGTTATAATACATATCTTCACACAATATCGTAATTTGAAAAAAATATTCATGCATTTTTCACTATTTTTTAAATAGTTTATTTATATCAAAATTCAGATTCCCACTCCATTTAATTTCTTTTAAATAAAACAAAATGAACTGGAACCCAAACTTTGCAGCCGAATGGGGTTGGGCCCAATTGCTATCTTTCTTTCCAGGCAACATCGCTTCCATGTACGTTTCTTCAGCTTTTTTTTTTTTTTTTTTCCCTAGAAAAAAAAGTTTTTATGAAAATTTCAATTTATTTCTGATTTTTTTTAATTTATGTAATTTATCTTAAAATACTTGATAAAGCTTCATCCTATTCAAAATTTCAAATATAATTTACTTATTAACCAATTGATATATTTCTTTTTACCAATTATCAATTGTACGTCCAACAATTATATATGAACATTTATTAACTTTACAAATAATATTTGACAGTCTATTCCCGGATTATGTTCACATTTACTTAGTAATATAAGAAGGGACGGATCAATTTACTTTGGTTTGGAGAAGTTATAGGAAATGTGACGTTTCTTTTGTCAGAAATGTCAATATTTTGGTTCCAAATTACATGATCCTTGACTTCCTTGAAAATCCACTACATTTTGTTTTCAACGGAATGTACTTAACTACGAGAACCACGTTTGATATTCAGATAGAACATGAGGACTATGAAATTTGAGGGACTGAATGCAAATTAATATAGATGGAGGCAGGAAGAACATAAATATCATCTTTGTTTGGATTTGTATTCTCACGTGTTTTTTGAAATAAGATAAAACATACTCAATATTTATTTTAATGTTTTTTCACCTTATTGTTTGTTTTTCTATTTTTCAACTTTCTATATATAATATATATATATACATAAATATAAAACAGATATTATTTGACAATAAACAGTAATTTTTATCTTCAAAAAATACAACATTAAATATAAAATATTTATATATAAAAATATATGATTTGTCAAATAACAGTGATTTTTGTCTCCCAAATCCTAATATCATACCTACACCACTTATTTTAAAATACCCCAAAACATAAATCCAAACATATCATCTATTTTCAACACACACTTACTTATTTATATTTTTCTCTTTCTATTTTCAAAATACAAAACAAAACAACTAAAACACAAATCCAAACACAATTAGGTTTCCTGGGTGCAACAAGTCAGGGTACTGTATACATGACAACTAATATCATGAAGCTATAAATATCTATATATGTGACACCGTCATGTTCATATTTGACAAAAACTGCATGCATGCTGGCGTAGCCTTCCTTATCTAAAGTTTCCTTGTCGTTCCCAAGACCCAAATTTTGCCTATAAAACGGCTTGTTGGGAAATGCAAATCTGAAAGCTTAAGTTCATTTAGTCAATTTGATGATAATGGAGGGTACTACAGGTGAGGGGAGTTCGGGCAAACTGGAGAGAAAGACCATAGAAAAAAATCGAAGGAATCTGATGAAGAGTCTTTGCTTCAAGCTGGTTTCCTTAATCCCTCCACCTCATCGCCATTTCGACTCATCAAAGGTCTGTCTGTCTGTCTTGTGTGTCTCTGTATGTACACACACACACACACAAACACAAACGTATATTAATAATTATGTCTGTTTTGTGAGAGGTTTAATAAATGGAACGAAACATGAATTTATGTTAGTAAACTAAAATTAGTAGCAGAAAATCAGGTATATATGTAAGTTGCTCTTGTAGCTATATAGCTCGCTAGATTTAAGTTTTCTGTAATGGTATTGTTTATATTCTTTTTTTGGGTGAAATGAAAGTTTTCTATTCATCCAATAATATTTACATTGTATTCCGGGCATACCCGGAAAGATACAAAAAACACACGCTAAAGTTTAAAGAATAGTTAAACCGTGTGGAAAAAGTGCCAAAAAGATCCTATACAATGTGATCTTAGGATCTTGACAGAAATAATAAGCCCTTCGGGACAGGGTTTTGTAGCCTCAAAGATGATTTCATTGCGGTGCCTATATTTTAACCATTGATATTGGGTAATATGCATCATTCTAAATATAGGAGATAATTTATTAAATCATTTTTCATCGGAATTTTTTTTCTCATTAGACATATCCGAGGAAGTAAAATGCATTTAACCCAATTATAGCATGATCATATCTCTTTTTCTTACCATCCATGCATGGCTTCGACGATATTAGGAGAAACATACTAAAAAAAATTCATTTGCTTGAAACTTAACCACAAAGTTAAATTTGGACATTTTGCTTAATTTTCTTAAACTTTGAATTAAATTTTAGACATATACACTAATTTACCAAGCATGCAGGTGGAGGAGTTGTCGCAGAAGGATCAGGTGGAGCAGGCGACTACCTACATCAAGCTATTGACACAAAGAGTTGAAGAAATGAGGAGAAGAAAATCACAAGCTCTGATGACAGCGAGTGCGAGTACTAGTATTATGGGTGGATCAAAGTTGCCAGTTCTGGAAATACGAGAATTAGGTTCGAATTTGGAGGTGGTTTTGATCAGTGGGCTCTGCAAAACTTTCATGCTGCATCAAATTATTAGCATACTCCAAGAAGAAGGAGCTGAAGTCGTCAATGTTAATGTCTCCAACATTGCTGGCCAGACTTTCCATACAATCCATGCTCAGGTACACTTGATTAATTGCCATGTGTAATATATTACATGAGATTGGTTAATTTCTTTTCTTGGACATGACATCATAATTCAGTACTCACCATTGTGCAATTTATTTGAGTGATTTGAACTAGAATTTTCTTGCTGTAAATCTAGTGCACCACGTCGACAAATGAAAATCTTGTGTTGTAATAAAATTTGCAGCATATTTGTGCGTAGTTGTGGTTTATATATATATTGAATATTTCGGTTGGTAGATTTGGTACAAAAATGCTAATTAAAACCTGGTTCATGTTGATGGCAGGTGAAAGTTCCGAGGGTTGGTGTGGACACTTCGGGAATACGTATGAGGATACAGGAGTTGATTTCTTAGAGCTAGCATATTTATTACAGCTCCTGTTTGTTTGCATGGATGATATTGTTATTACAATATGTGAACAAATGATTAAGCATTGTGTTGCGTCTTCTAGCTGCTGGTTATAATTACAATATGTGAGTCAGTAATTATGAGTTTAAGGTTTGGCTGACAGAGAAGTGTTGTATGATGGTGTAATATATGTTCCCTTAATGTATTGATGTATCGATCTATACGTTTCTTGAAATTTTTATCATATAACAAATGAGTGAAAGATATAAAATAGTTGTAAATAGTTTGATTTGTTTTAGGTTTTTACATTGATCATGTATCAAAATTCAAAAAATTAAATTAATGATCAAATATTTCTTCGGTAGAAATTTGTATATTGTATTTTCAATCCTGCAATTATGTGTGTAATTTGGTATTTTAGTTACTTATAGTATTAGAGTTATAAAATAGTCTTACATATATTTTCAATTTTCATGAATTTAGGACATATCTTGTCCGAAAATTTAAAATCAATTGGAAAGCGCATTATTATATTTGGTTTTATTTTAAAAATATTTTATTTTGTATTTTGGAGATAGAGAGAGAAAAATAGAGATAAATAAGTGTGTGTTGCAGATAAATGTATGTTTGGATTTATTTTTAGAGGCTTGATATATTTTAAAATAAGTGGTGTATGTTTGTTGTTGAGATTTGAGAGACAAAAGTAACTGTTCATTGTTGTCAAATTATGTCTCTTTTATATATTTTTTATATATAAGTATATACATATATATTATATGTTTAATATTGTATTTTTTGGAGACAAAAATTATTTTTTATTGTCAAATAATATTCTTTAATATTATATTTATATATAAGTGTGTATATCTCTATTATATATAAAGTTCAAAAATAAAAAAACACACAAACAAGGTATGAATATAAAGAGGCAAACATTAGATGTGTTTTATCTTATATCGAAGATTGTCCAAAAATGAAATCAAACTAATGCATGTGTCTTGCACATCCTGGTGGAATATTGGCAGTCGATTTGAAATTTTTCGGTCAAAAGTATCATAGATTAGCAAAATTAAAAATATGCATAATTATTTTGCAACTCTAACAATATAAATGACTAAAATGTCAAACATGCATAATTGGAGGATTGAAAAAAATATTTTGAACTATTATGTCATCAAATTTGCTGGAAACCCCAATTTACGGGATGATATGGCTAATAAAGTGGACCTTTTCAGTCAAATTAATTGAACATGACTAAATATATTGCTAGAAATTTTAAAATTACAGGACTAATTTACGAATTCTAAATGGAACAGGATCAAAATTGTCACTCCCAAAACTTACAGGACCAAAATTGCACTTTTCTTATTTAATTTTACCGAGCAATATATTTGGTCTTTTTTCTTTATCTTGTTAAAAATCAACCAAGACATATAGGCATGCACGAGGTTGCTAAATTATGGCACCAAAAGTGCAATTCCGTCCGTACGCATGTCAGGTGGCCATCTCCAATAATTCTTTTACCGAGAGAAAGAAAAATACCTGAATTTTTGTTTGATGGGATATTTTCACTTTTGATTTTACGCATTAGTCACAGAATTACTTTTAGTATATATTTTCTGAGTTCATCAATTCCGATTTTCAAATTTTATTAAAATAGTCAAAGTTAATTATGATCGTTAGTTGGTTATCTAAACTAACACATGCAAGTCACCAGACTTCGGTTTGAATAGTTACAACGTGTCGATTCCCAGCGCCCAATTTTCTCATCCCCATTTTTCTCCAAAAGTTGAGTCAAAAGTATGATTCCGCAGTTTAAACCCCAATTTAAGACTACTGGTGGAAATACGATTAATTTGGGTGAAGAATCTGTGTGCTCGATTGGGCAGGAAAAAACAAATAACTGATACAAATGAGCTACCTCAATCTGGTTCTGTCAATTTATCCAAGTGCGAGCGCCCTAATAAAAGTCAGTACAATGTTTGTGGACAGATGTAGGTGTCCGCATGAGGTCCATTATTACTTAGCCTCATCGTTTTTCTTATGTTGTGAGACTACATTAAAAGGCGATATACAATATCCCAACGAGTCTCCGTCGGCGCTATGTATGGGAAGATCTACAACACCACATGCATACACGTACTGACTCAGTCATGTCAACTTTACTTGGAAGTTGGCTTGTAAGAACGGACATTACGCCCCACATTATGATATGGCGACAGCTAAGAATGGTGTAATATATACGTTGTGGATGTTTTTATATATTTTCAATATGTATTTCATACGGTTGGAATAATTAGATTATATTATAAATTTTATGTTTCAAGAGTGTAACTCTATGCATGTATATATCTATTAGTGTATGCATGTAATTGATATATAATTTACTTTATGAACACGAGAATTTTTCTTTTTTTAACAATACATTAATTTTAACATTTTTTTAATGGCGAGAACCATATTTGATTAATGAAATCTTAAAACATATATAGGGAGTTGAATGTGATGAGTCTGAAACTTGAGGGATCAAAATTGCATAACCCGAATCTCTTTCATGAAAAAATAGTATGATATCAATATACCAAACGCATTTGTTTACCTTCTTATTTACTAGAATTTATCACTTAAAAGTAAAATAAAAATCATTCATAAGATCAACTATTAAATTCTGTAGTCAATGTAGCAGTTATATGTATATGTAGTACGTAATCTCATTTTTTAAATTTTTACATGATTAAATTACTAAAATCAATTCGTACATAACTAAAAAGGTCACCCCTTAAGTTACAGGACTAAAATTATAATTTTTCCAAATTAATAATGAAAAAAATTCGATTTTGAAATAATTAATTTGAAAAAACGTGATTGTGGAGGTTTAAATTTAGAATTATATAATTAATTATGTAGATGCAGATTGTAATTAAATTCCAACGACGGTGTTTTGTGGCGTGGGTCCAAGTGGAGGGGTTAAATGTAGTAAGACCCGGTAACGTGCCGACACCAACACGGGAAATTGAGAAACTTGAATCATAAAAAGAGTTTGAGAAGAAAATGTGTCAAATTATGGTGTTGATTCGTGCAGAACATGCAGATCCTAAAATGCAATAATGGAGGAAAGAGCACCCAACTCTCCGCACGGCCGTGTTCTTCTCCACAGTCGTCTGGCCGTGCAAAACCTGTCAACACAACAATTGAGACTATGGTCGGGTCGTGCTCTCTTATTCCATTAGCTTTGACCTTAAATGTATTGATTATCAAAATCACAACAATTTGTAATGATTAGGAAACAAAAGCGTAATGTAGTCTCCAAGAACATTTCATAAAATTTCAGCCCGTCACACTATATAACTTGTAATAACAAAGTCCCTCAACAAATATCAAATAATAATATAGTAAAATTCGGTTGCAGAACCAAAATTTTCAACTCGATTCAATACTTTCTGTCATTCCATCAGACCATGAAACTGTCTGGACGAATCTACTAAAAATTGCACGTCCAGCAAAAGAATGTGAGGTTGTCAGTGTGGACAGAGACAACAGTTTGTTTCCTATTTTTGAATTTGCCGGATAGTGGAGCTGCTACTTTTGGCTTGTGAAGGTGAACACAGGAAAGTCAGAATAAGCAGCCTGTCTCTTTCTTGGCCGATTTTGGAATATTATTTATCATTTGTACTTGACTTTGGAACACAGCAAAATTCTTGTAAGAGTTTACGATAGGAACGTTGGTCCAAACTTTTGGCCGATTTTGGAATATAATCACGCTTTACATATTATGTGGAATTATGGTTGTTAGTGGTGAGACGTTATTCTGTTTATGTGTAACTCTTATTTATTATTAAAAAGAATAACTTTAAGTAAGAGTGCAAATGTCTTGCCCACAAATATATAAATTCAAAATTTTTTCTACAACACCAACATAATATTTACTTATAAAATTTAATATTACAAAATTATCATTTTAAAAGCTAGCAAAAAATAATAGTAAAGGGGAAGAAGACTCAACTTATTGATTTGTTCTGTAAGGATACAATGGTAATTTAATTCAAACTAAATAATTACTTAAGTTGAAGTGCATATTAATAATTGGTAGATCTTATATTAGAGAAGTTACAATATTAATTAAATATAATTATATCTGAGTACCAAGTTTAATTAGAATATTATAATTTGATCCTCTGAATTGTTAACTTATAATTCTTTTTAACTTAATTACCATTAAAAATGACGATTTACAAAAATCACAATAGACATGAATGAGGGAACATTTTAAAATAAAACAGATAATATTTGATTATAGGAAAGAATCACTGAAAATATGGTATTAAAAATTGCAAATAAAGGCAAAACATAAATTTTTATGCAAGAATATTTCAAATTTACAAGTTAATGAAGAATGTAAATAATATTTTGACAAAATTAGCATAATAAAGGATCCTTCCGATACGCATACTGATACTGTGGATGTCTAATTAGATTATAATGTAATTAACAATAGTTAATAGATAATTAGTTTAAAATTATTTCACATCAATAACTTAAAAATAAAAGACATAAGGATATGGTAGTAAAAGAAAAAAATATATCATGCCCATAATAAAATAAATGAAATTAAAAACATAGTAAATTGCCAAAATAAAGCTACCAATGAAACATGACCAATTTTACCAAATTAGGATTTGTTATAAATATCAAAAGATAAGGGACTTCGACTAATTACTTTTGCTTTAAAATATTGGATTTTTTTTATATATATTATATCGTACATTCACACTAATTTATTCCAAAATAAGATCATCAAATATAATAATTAATAGACAAATGAGAAATTTTAGTTTTAATGATTAAATTCTTACTTAATAGTATCAAGTAAATTTAGAAGTGAACTACAAATGATAGAAATAAATGGTTTTAAAATTATTAATATCATTTTTTTAAAAATATAATTGTATATACTAATGTTACAAGGATAGAAATATAAATAAAATTATAAACTTAATATTTTTTTATTTAATAAGTGATATACTCAATCTCAATATATATTTCTATACGTGCAATGCACATTATATGTTTTAATTTAATTAAAAAAAGTCACAATGAATTTGGACTGAATCTATGTCCGGTCATTTAAGACTATTGAATCTTATGGGAAAATCCGAGTAGGGAAAACGGGTCGGATAAAAACTCCACAATGATAAATTATGCCCCGCTACCATATTTGAACTTTCGCGAACATTCATTGTCCCTAAACCACAAGTGGAAACACTGATCGTCAGCGAAGCGCCACCGAAATCCGTGTATAGTTCGCGGACGGTCACGAATGAAAAAGCGCACAACTAGTAGATATTTATGACAAATACACGCCTAGCAGAAGGACGATTTGGCACTACTTCTTTATTCTTTTCAACTAAATGAGTTGTACAACTTTGCCGTAACAATTGCCAACCAAGATTCTTGATTCTGGGTGAGTGGTAGAATTTGCGAATATACTACAAAAATATAGCAAAAGACAGCACCGTTTCATGAATACTCTGTCCAAGGTTAAAAACATTCATCTCAGACAAAAGTGATGATATATGTCTATGTTTCAGGTATCCATCTCTTTATTACAGATGTGGTATATGTCAGCATAAAAATGAATCCCAGAGCTAGGAGACTACGTACCATGTATCTGACAACGGACCAGAACATGGTCGAATCCTTGTACAAAAACAACAATTTGAATGTACTCTGTCTCAAGTTCAGCTTTAAGTTTCTCCAAAATGTATGTATATTGATAGGTTGACCGTTGGGGATTCGGACAATCCTTCTCTAGCTGCAACGATTTTCAGAAAGCATTCTTGCATTCATTTGTAGGAAATATTTCGGACGAAAATTGTTCTTCTTCGTCCGGAGCTGATGGAGAAAGATTGCACACCTATCAGTTGAAACCAAATGGGCAGGGAATTGAACATATAATTTTGTGAACAAAACTGCCTCATTCACTCGCAACTTTGAGTAGCTCTTCCCAAGTGGTCAGCTTTTCTCTTGGTCTATTTTTCAAGTTTCCGCGCCTTTTCTCTTCAGTGTCAATTTTTTCCCAGGCATCAAAGGTTACAACTCTGGTATTCCTACTGTCTAACAACTGCAAGAGGCCGTCTCTCCCAGGCTTGGGTGAGTTGGACGTTAATATTCCCTTGTCAACATCGTCTGAGATGCATGCAAGCTGCAATACGCTTATGTTGATCAAGAAACATAAGTATGAAAGAATATAATATGACATAATTGTAAAATCATCCCTGAACGTGTATCGACCGTTATCCCCTATGTTGTACAAGCTATTGTGAGTAAGCTAAACGACTAATCACAAAATTCCATATTTGATCAAGCAATTGATCAGTAAAAGCTCATTTAGACTTTGTTTAGTTAAACATAACAAACTGGCTTCAGAATATTTAGATTCAAGACTAGACCTAGTAACAACTAATACGTAACAAGATCAGATTACTCAATCTTGACTCATATTCGACTCAATTTCACTGTACCAAGCTCAGATACAATTTTTTAGGCTCAATAAAAATTCAAACAAGTTTGAAAACTTAGGTATTTAGCTCGTTCAGTTTATCTTTACCCCTAATTGTCATTATAATAAATAGATCTTTTATAGTAAGCAGACTCACAGTTTCTTCAGCACAATAAAGGTTTGTGCCAATAATTCCGGTTGGTCCTCTCTTCAACCATCCACACACATATAAGCCCGTGTCGTATTGCATATGATCTTTTGAAGCATCAGCCAACACACGGCCTCCAACATTTGGAACAATTCCTAGAAAAGAAACCCAATTAAGGCAGTAGATAGCAAGATGACACTTCATTAGTAACTATAATCCCAAAACTCAGACGCAACAAGTAGGAGAGAAAGGCCGGCAAGACAATTCATTGAGTAGTTGTTAGGCAACTTTATAGAGCGCCTTAGACTATGGGAGTGTTTGCAAATGCTTTAAAGAAGGACTTCTCAACTTTTGGCTTCAGAAAAGCTATTTTTGAGTATCTTCTAGAACAGCTTTGGTTTTTTGTAAATAAACTCAACATGGTTTATTATACTTTATCGTCCTTATAACAATAATTTTTAGCATATGGGTCTAAAACCGTCTTTTTGCAATTAAGCTCTTTCCAAAAATCATTTTTCCCAAATTCTACTTCTCATACTCTTTCGTAAAGACCCTCAACTTTTGATTGTGCTACAACTTCCAATACCCTCATGCAGCGCTCCCTATATACTGCTTTGACCAGGCTATCTGAACGGGGATAAAGGAAAAATGTAACAGCAATCAGAAAACAATGAAAATTTCAACCCCAATTTTGCAGATCTTTGACATACCTTTATCGCTATCAAAGGGTAAACCATCAATAGCTATTGATTTGTAACCAATACTCTTCAGTGATAACCTGCAAACAAGTCGATGTATCAATATTCGAATCGCTTGAAAGCTTACTCTATTATTACAAAATAAGAAAGGCCCAGTGATCAAGTTCCAAACTGACAGTAAAGAATTCGACTTCCCATCTGTAAACTTAGCGTCCCCGTTCATTTTGTTTCTTTCTTTTCTGAGTAATTAGATTGCAGATAGCAATTTCAAGACCAAATTAACGCTAATCTTGCAAGCAGAATACAAAAGGATTTGTGAACTTTTAAGGTTTTCACTTGATTCAGACACTCATCATTCCCCTAAATGATATAACTTGAAGATGCAGACTGAAAGTAAAACCTTAAACCTTAGGAGAAATAAACATGCAGTAAGACTTCAGGACATTTCCATGCATATTTCATGCTGAGTTCGAAACACTTGCCCGCATGATATTTCCGCATAAACTCCTGTGCCAACTGCAACTTGCTTTACTAATTCATCATCTCCTACAAAAGCTGGTAAAATTTAGACAAGATACAACATTTAAATGTGAACTCCGGACTTCACTATCGAAGAAAGTGGTGGCGTTCTGCTTAAGTCTAGTTGAAAACATGGAATTTTCAGATCATATACATATGACCATATGTTGAAAAATAAATGAGCACTTCTGGTTATGAATGCTAAATCTGTAAAAGGAATACAGTACCGTAATTAAACACGTGAAAATTCAGCATTCTACAAAACTTCCTAACTAACATCAAAGCACACTTCCCAAATTGTGACAGAAAAATTCTGTTTCGCACAAATAGATGGATGACAAAAAGCTTCTAAAGGACTACATTATGGAAGTATGTTGCCATCCATTTTCCATAATCGAAGCCTATAAAGTGGACATAAGAATTGACGAGTCTACTCAAGTATTTGCTTTTTTCCCCTATTCCAAGGATAAATTATGCTATGAAAACTTTTGCAAATTTGAGCGATCCAATTTATCTATGATTTGCACGGCTTAATGTCATATATTGAATAAAGCAGGGCATATGGACTGCACACCAACAAAGAAAAAAGAATAAGGATACTATGCAACACCTTCACGTGCAGATGTATACGGAGCACAGTTACCTTTAAGTATAGTCTTCTCAAGCTGAACACCACCAAGATGACCACTTCTATCATTTGATTCTAAAAACTTGTCTGGTTTATGGAAGAAGACAAAATGGAGTTCACGTTCACCAGGATAAGGAGCATGCGCTGGTGTGACTGCCTTGGAGAGCAATTCGTACACCCGCTTCCTTATCCTGTTATTCTTCATTTCTATCTTTGCCCACATGTAAAAGAACAATGAATCAGTGCAATGGTTAATCAGATAACCTACATGGGACCATGTTATGTCACGAGAACATATACCTCATCAGCTGGTGTTGTAACTAGATCAGCTGGTTGGATATGAATATGCAAATCCTTAATTCCTGCAAGACCGCAGGCCTCTTTTCAATTAAGGATTGTGAAGTAAAATCTCAGGTTAATATGTGAAATGACCAATACTGACGTCATGTTTGACCTATTACAGCAGACAAACACCCATGCAATCGAGAAAATTTTGAAGGTTGGCTGATCACATGGTAGAATCATTTTGTTCCAGGTATTGAAGTGCACATGAAATCAATCTTTAGAACGTAATGCCACATCTGACCTAAGATATCACCAAAGACCCATATAATAGGTTTCTCAGTCAATTGCAGGAATGGAGTAAAGTTCCACTCAGCTGATACTCAAATAAGATAGAATAAATAATCAGTTTTACATCCCGAACACGAGGGCACCGGACACATTAAAAGCTAAAACAGTACAAGATTGAAAAGGCAGAACCATTACCAAGAACTTCTCGTAGTTCTTTTGCAGTACAGGCAGCTTGTACTGGTCCACGTCTTCCAACCAAATAAACTTTCCTACAATTACCATTGCAAACTCTAAGTACAAATTTGAAGAAAATGCTGGACTTCGTTATCAATATATAATACTGATGATGACAAACCTTATAGAACTCTCTTCTAAAGCAGCCAACGCATGGGAGGCAATATCTGTTCTTGCCAATTCTGCTGTTGGACGTAGAAGAATTCGAGCAACATCAAGAGCGACATTACCCTAAAAGCAAGTTACGTGTGTTGTCAGGGCAATTAAAAGTACCCTAAGATGGTTGAAGTATTTGAACATGGGAAATGCAAACTTCTATCTAGACAACAAGAAACCCTCCTTTAATACTTATCACTTAACTAAGACGTAGTTTCCATAGGTATGTGCTTCTGGTGACTAAAGTGTCAAATGGAGCCTACTTGCACCAGCTCAAAGGAAGTTTTATTTCTACACTTAGGAGTTAGATATCACTACTACTATCAGATGAGTTAATATGTATCCTGTGTTCTTGCCAAGTGAAGAAACTGTAGTTTTCAAAGGCAATACCAGAGCTAACTCAAACCATAATATTTCATAATAAAGGACGAAACAATACTGTTAATGTAGAAAATATAAAGATAGAGCGCATATGGTTTGCATAGATGATATCAAATAGCCTTCAAGAGCATAAAAGCAAGGGCATTAATGTTATCTGATCCGACGAAATTATCCATGATAACACTGTTGTTTTGCCTTTCTGCCGCTCAGAATTTTTAAAGAGGGCCTAGGAACTCAGCGGGTCAAGCAAATAAATTTCTGCTGGTTAAATAACAAATTATTTGATACCTAATAATCGTAACAAAATCAGACAAATGCTTTATGCAACTATCTGCTAATATAATCAATCAAAGGCAATGCCATCACTCGAGTCCATCCTCAATCATAATATCCAAGTATCTCCTATTTAACCAGTTTCTGCTAGCCCACCACAAGTAAGGCTTCACGCTCAAACCATGACACTTGGCCCAATATATATATAAGCATGTACAACACACCGATAAATCAAAAATACCTGACCAAAAATAACAGCAGTATCAGTGCTTTTCAAGTCTGGATCAAGATTTCTGCAGTCTGGATGCCCATTATACCACCAAACAAACTCTCTAGCGGCGTATATACCAGCCAACTCCTGCATTATATAACAAGCAAAAGAAAGCTGATATAGATTTTAATAACAGAAATTACTAGCAGAAGGAACACAACACCTTAATCCACAGGATAAACATGGAAATGCCTGCTAACATGATCATACAAACCTCCCCAGGAATACCAAGACATCTGTCGCTTTCAGCGCCATATGCCAACACCACCTGCCACAGAATCCATCCTCATTGTCACATCTGTGAGAGGCTAGAAATAAACAACATGATAGCTATAAGCATCCTTCACAGAGCAAGTACGCTACCGCATTATACATCTCACGTAGCTCAGGCAAAGTTACGGAGGATCCAAGACACACATTCCCAAAGAATGAACAACGTTCATTTTGTGCAACCCGAGAGAACTGATTGGTCACTATCTGCGGCAATTTTTCTGAATTAAGCCCATAAGAGAATAATAAGCAAGATAAAAGGCATAAAAAGAGTTTATTTAAAAGAACGAAAGCATAATAAACCCTTTTCCTTCTTCCATTGGAACTTCAAGTGGATTACACCAAATGACTAACATCTCTATTACCAGCAATCCTCATCAGTAAAGGTAAAACTGCATTTACTGAAAGACTTAATTCTGAATATTCCACTTAAAATCAATTCCACAACAACACATCCAGTTATATTGCTTTCCTAGATACTAAACTCCAAATGCATTTAAAATTACTTCAAAACGTCATAATCCAACACCACATTGGCAGTAACCTCATTTCTTGCAAACACTGGGTTAAAATAGATAACAGTGGTACCTTTGTTTCAGGATGATCAGGTGCAACACCAGACCGCACCAATCCAAATGGCGTCGGCAATCGATCAATAACATCAACTTCCACTTTTTCATGTGCCTTCAGTATCTACCGAAAATTCAAGAATTCAACTAAAAGACCAAAACTTTACAGAAGAATTCAGCACAAGATTCAGAAATTATCTAAACTACATGGATATAAATCAAGGGTCTGATTGAAAACAAAAGAATTCAAAATCATATCAATAGACTCCAAACAAATTCTGCATACCTTCTCAGCAGTGTAAAATCCCCCCGGCCCACTACCAACTACACAAATGCGCAAAGGAGCTGAAGGGTGTGCCGTAAAGCGTCTCGAAATCCATCTGAACTTTCCGAAACTCGCCATTTTTCATAGATTAAAATGGGTTACAAGCTTAAAGTTAGTATTTTTGCCGAGGAGGGTTCCTCAACCTCAAGTAGCTGATTAGTAATTTCAAGAAAAACACCAAAAAAGTGTTTATAACGTTTGGGCTGTGAAAGCCCAGTATACCACATAATACATAGTAAGATTTTAGCCCATATATTACCTTTTCTTAATTTAAAAAGAAAATTGCTTATTCGCCAACCTTATTGAAACACAATCACCTAATATTATCAGTCACTTCATCAGGTCCAGGCCTGACTTCTCGGTACATAAACCCTTGTAGGAACACAATCACCTCACTGAAACTAATTGCCTCGAGAGCCATGCTAATTGCTGTAATTGGTCAATGATTAATTATCCAACTCATGGTCCTCGTTGAAGCACAATCACCTCAAGGGATTGTCACTTTATTTGATAGAGAACTATTTGCCCAATCATAATCATTGTAGGAGTACAATCATCTCATGTCCAACACCACCATGATTCTTCATTCTAGCTATTATGCAAAAAAAAGTTACATAAGCTTCGCCTTCTACTAACAACTAAAGGTGGTCTAGTAGTAAGCAATCCTGCAAAAAGCCTTTGCAGAGGCACAACCAACTTATAGTAGACTTACAATCCTCCCATACTTTGATAAGGACTACTGGCTAGTTGAGATAGGAATGGAAGAAAAAATAGAATGTAAGAGTTAAGGAGAGAGAGAGAGAGAGAAATAAAAAGTTGGTGAAATAATTTACATATAATAAGACAGAAACATAACACCTATCAAAATAAATATTTTTTTTATGTTTTAAAATATATTATAAATAAAAATAAAATATATAAATAAATACATTACATTTAAAAAAAATAAAGAAAGAAAGAAAAGAAAACTAAATCATTAATTAATGTAAAATATAAAAAATTGAATAAAATAATTATCTTGTCAATTGAAAAGCATTTTTAGATTTACAAAATATTTATGCGGTAGTGTCATCAACTAACGTTTATGACAGTGTCGAGAATTTTTCTTTTTTATTTTAATATAAATGCTCTTGATTTAACGAATCAAATAATTAATAATTAACGATTTTAATTAACGGGTTTATTTCTCTAACGTATAAGATGAAAATTATAATAAAAATTGAGTTTAAACGTGGACAGTAACATGACTAATAACTCCACGCATTTTGCTTGACTATAATAAATATGTTGCAATATTTCATTGTCAGATTTGATGACATCAATGTTTTTAATGAATAGACATAAACATTTCATAGGTCATGGATGTATAGGCATCTTGTCATAATTTAGGAGTGCAAATTGTATTTAACTCTTATTATTTTTATTTAAAAGATTTGCTCGTTTTTTTAAGATAAAATTTAATTTTATAAAATAATGTAAATTCATTTTATATTGATAATGTAAATTAATTATCAATAAGCAAGGCCATAAATGTATACTGATGTTTTCAATCCCTAGTCCCAATGATAGAGAGAGTATGAAAGTCAACTTTATTATAATTTTGCTCATTTCATTTTCTATTATATTTTACGTTGCATCGTTTTATTTTATTTTATATACATAATGTATATAAAAATAAAAATTGTCAACTTTTATTAAAAAAAATTATATATAATATGATTATAATAGAAAATCTATATAAAGAATTTTGGGATGGTATTTGGGATGTCGTAATAATAATTGAAAAAAAATTAATTTAAATTGAGTTTAATAGGACTTTAATTAATTATATAATAAATGCAATGTATTTGCGATGTGATTAGTGTATAGTTTAGGGGATTGACCAGATAAGTTGTATTAGAGCATATATTATATTTATTCTGTGATTAATTTAATTCAATTAAATTTGATTTAGTTCGATTAAATTTAATTTTATTAGATTAAATTTGATTCGGTAAATTACAACAATCTCCCCTGAGGTTTGACATAATTATGAATATCTCTTTCTGTTTGAAAAATTATAAATGCCCCTTGATGTTTGACGAAATTATATAATTATTGGATAGATGTATGAAATTATCAACTATGCACTTACTGTATCTTTTTTTTTTAAAAAAATAAAAAATTATAAAAAAATTAGATGGGATAGATGAAAAAATTTAAAATTTATAAAAAATTTATGCACTTAGTTAATAAAAAAAATTAAAAAATTTAAAAAATAAATAAAATTATAATTTTTAGTTCACAATGACATTTTGGTCATCTCACAAAAAAAAAAAGAATGAAAATGTAACGAAAACTAGCGAAATAGACTAATTATTAAACAATTGAAAAAATTAAAAAGATATTGATAATTTTTTAAATAATAAAAATATATTTATAATTATATGAAGTTTCATGATATTGTTGTAATTTATCCAATTTAGATTTGGAATTCTTTTATGAATTGCAGGACTTTGACTGAGAAATAAAGTAGAGGAGCAGAGTGTTTGTGGCTGTGGGAAACGCGCACACGTTGTGTTCAGGCAATTCCATGTGCCCACATGCTTCCGCCTCTCTCATTACCACTGCTTCCGCACACACTACACACACTGGTATTTACCTTCGTATCATCGTATGTACACACACACACACACAGAGCCTCCCCCTCTTAATTATTTCTTCTCTTCTCGTTTGCAAATTTTCCACTAATTCCTTATGGCGCTAAGTCAAAACCAAGACAATCCCAGGAATATCCTACTCCTCTATAGCCCACCTATACATACATATACGTATGTTCATGTAACACCATTCAAGTAAAGCTACAAGAAAAATACACGCACAACGCACGCACAGATGGAAAAGAGCAGTGATGGGTTCGTGAGAGCAGATCAGATCGATTTGAAAAGTTTGGATGAGCAGCTGGAGAGGCACTTGAACAGGGTATTGACTATGGAGAAGAACAAGAAGAAGAATCAAGAAGATTACTCCAACTCCGCTGCGGCGGCGGGGGGGGG
>NC_026152.1:14240061-14257781 GCF_000512975.1 Sesamum indicum
CCTGCCGCCACCACCACCGCCAGGAGGCAGAGGCACGAGTGGGAGATTGACCCCTCTAAACTGATCATTAAAGGTGTGATCGCCCGTGGCACCTTTGGGACCGTCCACCGCGGCGTTTATGACGGCCAGGATGTCGCTGGTCAGTCGCCGCCTTCGTCTCCCTTGTACCCTTTGTTCCATTTTCCTTGATTGGTTTTTAACTTGTTTAAAGTTTACAACTTTTTCTTATCCTTCTTTTACAACTCTTTTTGTCATTTTCTGTTCATCATTCAATGCAAATCTGTGATTCCAAATAGTTCATTTTTGGGCCTGCCATTGTTTTCTATTCTTGGTGAAACTGTGACTCCAGTTAAATATTACCACAAGATTCATGTTTGCTTAATAATGTAACTAGGCAGTATGCTCTGATTGAATTTATTCTCCATAACGTTTGATTGATTAATGTGGTGAATGATAAATTGTATAACCTGAAGCAGATAAGGAAATATAAGTGTGAGTGTGTTTAAGGGTCATCACATATTAGTAGGCCTTTCTTGATATGTCAGCTTTTAATGCTTCATGCTTGTTTGTTGGGGTAGTGGCAAAACGCACCCTTTATGGTTCTCTTTGATCCCCTTTTCCTTCATTTATTTACTTTTTTGGGATTGAGAAAGATGAATGCATTCTTGTGAAGTCCGTGACTGGTGGCACGGGTTTGGATTGGATTTCAAGGGGACTGCAATAACGTAAGGCTGGTATTGTGTCTTTCTTGTGTTCAACCAGTTCTCTTAACTGGTGTGTCTTAACAAATTTAACTGAGATGCAGTTGTTTAGCCATGAGACAGTAGAGTCTCCTTATTTAATTAGGATTTTTAAGCTTAACCTAGGAAAGAGTTCTTGCTTTCTGATTACATATATTTTTCTGTAGGTCAAATTGGTGATAACTTCAATAGAAGTTATTATGACTTTAAGAAGTTGGGCCTACTCCCAGTGGGAAAGATTAAGGTCACTTGGTTGTGAGGTCCCAAGTTGAAGCCTTTGAGGATTTATGGGCTTTAGTGCGTCTTTTCGGGTTTATTCTTTTTCCTGCATGGTACTCTAGTCATACTTATGGTGTTGATTCAATGAATAATCATTGATTTGCTTGACGAGAGAAAATGAAATAACCTGCATTTGGCAAGGTGAAGATTAGGACTCAGTGGAGTTATGTGTAGATGAGAAAGTTTGCTTGACATTGTACCAAAAGAAGAGTGACTTTAGTGAGACATTGTCAATAGTTGAGGTCAAACACTACAAGTTTCAAGGTTTAGCACCCACAAAAGTGTGGTTTTCTTCTTTCCACTGTGCAGGCTTTATTATTAGGAGATTCTATCCAAATCATTCTCTAAGCAGCCTCTGTTTAGATATTATTCCCTGTTAATGGCTTAATATTTGACTGTTGTACTTTTAAACAAAAATCATGGAAAAAACTGAATGAAGAGAATGATTTGATCCTTTTGTATCGACATGCTTAGAAACAATGAGAAAAGACCAATTCAAAATTCAATCAAAGATCAATACCAAAGTTCTGATCCATACCTTCCAAGCACACGCTGATCATCAATATCTCATCATGTAAGGTTAAACGAAGGTGTTGTTAGGGCCCATACGGGTTCCTTGTTATGAATGCATAATGTTTGCAATTGATGAGAGGGATAACTCTTTTTCTTTCACCCCTTTTCCTAGAGTAAAATGATATGAGCAGGCAAGCCATGTAAATAGTAGAAGAATTAATGGAACTAGATTTACTCGGTGGATGGAAATCACAGAAAGCAGTCGATTGAAAATGAGAAATAATACAACCTTAAAGTAATTTCCCCTAATCTAGTGAATCCTGATCCAAGACCTTAAATCTCATGGAACTTTAACCTTTGCCATCTGAATGAGAATAGACATCAATGTGCTGATAAGGTTCTTGGCACTTGGGAGTTGGTTTAGTATCCCGATAATTCAGAAATAGATAAAGTGTGTACAACCAACTGATGACTTCGTAAAAAGAAGCATGATACTTCAATTGTCAATATTTTTCTTTTTTTATTCGTCTTTGAAGAGAAATTGTCAATATTTTCAGATATATGCTTTTAAGTGAAATACATATCTTTGGTTTTGTTTGCGCTCAAATGTTGTACATGTGAAGGAATTTACAATTCTTTTCACAATCAGGATTTGTAGGTTCATTTTACTGAGTAAGGTATTGCTTTTGCAGCTGTTAGTTGTTTGCGCTATATTAGTATTTTGTCTATTTTAACATTTGGTAGCTACCTTTAATCTCAGTTAAGCTGCTGGACTGGGGAGAAGAAGGCCACAGGACAGAGGCTGAAATAGCATCTCTAAGGACAGCATTTACCCAAGAAGTTGTTGTGTGGCATAAGCTTGATCATCCTAATGTAACAAAGGTTGATATCTATTTTGACACCTTTGAGCTTAGTGGAGAATAAGCTACACAATGTTTGACTAAAAATGCTTTAAGTAGTGTTATAATTCCCTATGCATGTCTTGCGGCTTAGGTGGCACTTGGTACAGATAATGTGAAGATTACGGAATACACTGAGAGTAATAATTCAAAGAAGTTCATTTACTTAACTCATTACATAAAGAAAGTAGTATGCCTTTAATGGTATCAGAATCTGTTCGGTAATTTTATTTGTATGGTCAGAAGATCAAATTCATGTACATGATAAGATACTTCGAATAGAGTCTTCCTAGTGTCATTCTAACATCTGTCTAAACCGTTTTGCAGTTTATAGGAGCAACAATGGGTTCTCCTGAACTTAACATTCAAACCGAAAATGGCCACATTGGCATGCCTAGTAATATATGTTGTGTAGTTGTGGAGTATCTTCCAGGAGGTGCCTTGAAATCTTACCTCATAAAGAACAGGAGAAAGAAGCTAGCATTTAAAGTAGTGGTGCAGATGGCACTTGATCTTGCTAGAGGGTACTTTGCATCTACAGTTGCAGTTTTTCACCTAGTTATTATTTTTTTCTCTATATTTATCAATCTCAGAAGTCACTCATAACAGGTGTTTCCACCTGCACTAATTTCTGCTGTGCAGGTTGAGCTACCTTCATTCTCAGAAGATTGTTCACAGAGACGTTAAGACAGAAAATATGCTTTTAGACAAATCACGTACAGTCAAAATAGCTGATTTTGGTGTCGCTCGTGTCGAAGCCTCAAATCCTAATGATATGACAGGAGAGACCGGGACTCTTGGTTACATGGCTCCCGAGGTATGTTCCTTATTTTGAGCAAGATGCTCATAGTTACTCATAAATAATTTTGGTTTCTTGGCCAATGGCTTCTGTTTTTTAAAAAAAAATTATTTCTGACATTCATTTATTTAAGGGAATCACATATTAGCATGCCCGAATATTTTTGTTACTCAGTTAATGGCTGATCACCTGTCTGAGTACAACGAATGTTTAGGATTTGTTTGGCCACTTTCTTTCTGCTTTAGTCTCTTTTAAGCTTAAAACCTAGAAATGCCTTCTATCCTTTAACCCACAAGAAGACAGATCCTTTCTTGATGTTAGAACTAACAAGATCACACGGTGAGAAGTTGAATAAGAAAACATCAATGAGAAATTAAGTGTTGTCGTGATAATGTCAGTTGCATGTATGAACAACAATCTGCAGGTTCTCAATGGCAACCCTTATAATAGGAAATGCGACGTGTACAGTTTTGGCATCTGTTTATGGGAGATATATTGTTGTGACATGCCGTATCCTGATCTAAGTTTCTCCGAGGTGACTTCAGCAGTTGTTCGCCAGGTAAAATCTCCTTTCTAAAATGTTAATGACACGGCCCTTTTAATGTGTGCATAAGTCAGAGTCAAACACTTCATGAAACTAACTTTTTTCAACTTTTATTGAGCTTCAGAAAAGCCCTTGTGCTTGGTTTGGTTGTTAACCGAATACTTGAACTTAGCTTTACTGGTGTGGAACACAAGTCGAGCTGGAGTAGTTTGACCTTTTTCCATATGTTTTATCATCTTTTTGTCTAATTTGTTATATTTAAAGAATGGAGCTAATTCATCAACGAGTTTTCTTCCTTGTGTCCTACTTGGGCTGTTTCTTTGCTGGTTTATCCCTCATACAACATTTTGTCCGCAGAACTTGAGGCCGGAAATACCTAGATGTTGCCCGAGCTCCCTTGCTAATGTGATGAAACGATGCTGGGACGCCAACCCTGACAAGAGACCGGAAATGGACGAGGTAGTCACCCTGTTAGAGGCTATTGACACTTCAAAGGGTGGAGGAATGATTCCCGTCGATCAGCAGCAAGGTTGTCTATGTTTCCGGACATATCGCGGCCCATGAAATATTACACAGATGTTAGGAAGTACTAGATTTCTTGTATAACATAGCAGGTCCCAAATCAAGCAACAGAGCAAACTGGAATTCCTGAACCAAGAATGTGTAGTGAAATATACAGGCTGAGAAGGTGTCTGGCTGCATTCTTCTGGTGGTCTAAAGCTTTCGAAATATCATTGTTAATTCATTTAATTATCTTTTCCTTTTTTCCGGAATTTCAATATATGTGTTTATATATCACAAGAAATTAGTCTAAGGATCAGAATTTTGTAAAAAAAAGTGAAAAGCAGATGAAAATTAATTTAGGTAGTGTTTGGGGAACAAATTCTTTGAAAACAAATTTAATCGACTGAAAATCATTTTATTCTTATATGTTGAGAAAGATACTATTCTTGTTTAATATTTGCATTTGTCTTTTACTAATACAATTATTTTTTTAAAACATAAAAAAATATTTTAATTAATATATTTCATATTTAATTCTTTTTATAAAATATTCATTATTTAAATTATTAGGTATTACTAATTAGAAAAACTTATTGTTTAATCAAATAACACTTTGAATTTTCAAATTTTTGAATATTGTTTAATTATGTTAACAATTTCTATTAGTTGTATCCACACATACATGGGTCGAAATAGAAAAAGAAAATAATAATACAAAATATCAATTTAAAAAAATAAAAATATTAACTTATTGCTTATCTAGATTTTCTTCATAAGACTATCCTTTTTTTTTTTTGTTAGAAATTTTTTATTAAACTCATTCTCTAGATTCCAATCTGAAATTAAAGCTCTTCAATGTTTGTCAGATATGAAGGAATTAGGCATATTCATCACCACATCTGTTTTTCACCAATTTGAAAGCGAGTATTTATATTTATATATACTCTAATTATACTCATTTTTGTATCTATATTCATACTATATTATGCTACATAAGCTATTAATTACATATCCATACATAATGTTTGTAATACATTGTATACAATATTCGATATTTCAGTTAATTTAAAATTTTCATAAGTTTTTAAATTTTATGTTATAGATTTTAGATGGTATATTTATTTGTTACTGAATTCATGTTTAACTTCTTTTTCAGAACTTTTCTTATGAAGACGATTATTATTTTTAATTTATATGTATGAATAAAACTTTTTTTTTATCTATATCTCTTCATATATTTTCTTCTAATTATTGTAAATTTATTAACATTGAGCATTATAATTTAAAAATAAAATTTATATTTTGTTTCTAATATTTCTTTATTTAATTTTTCCAAAATTTAATTTTTTAATAAAATATAATTTTAACCATAATTAA
This sequence comes from Sesamum indicum, assembly GCF_000512975.1. Lineage (NCBI taxonomy): Eukaryota > Viridiplantae > Streptophyta > Magnoliopsida > Lamiales > Pedaliaceae > Sesamum > Sesamum indicum. The sequence continues at coordinate 14,245,717 of NC_026152.1, forward strand.
ATTAAACCCGTACATAGCACGAGGGACACGCTAGTATATATATATATATAGTAGGAAGGTAATTCATTAATTAACTTTGAATTGTTAATTATTTGATTTGAATTAGCCAAAATTTGGGAGTAGATGGCTGGCTCTTAAGCCGAATCACTCACACACACCATATACTTTTCAAACTAAGCAACACCAACACTCCTTTGCTTAATTAACCTTCTTTTTGCTTGAATAAATCATGAGAATTCATGGTAAGTAACACACACAGCCACAAATATATATATATATATATATATTTTTAAAAAAAGGTAAATCAACCATGCACCCTCATTTAGATATCTTGCACTTAAATCAGAAAATCGTGTTTCTTTTCGACAGAAATCCTATTAAATATTGATGTTGTTGTAGTTGAATCCTATACTGTGTCGAAAGCTATAGCTGATAGTGGCCGTGCAAATCAAAATTCTTTAGATCATGGACATACCTAGCATTATGTTTTTGTTTGATAAACTGTCAGATTTTGGTCCCATCATAAGAGCAATCATTGTAGTAAAAACTTATAAACAATATAAGTGATCTGGGTAGATATAGTAGATAGCGCACACAGTCCTTAGTTGGAGATTGGGTTCATAGCTAGATCTCTGTCCAGGGTATTGGATTGATTGAAAAACAAAGACAAATCAAGCTTGTTGGTATAACCCTCAACTAAAACTCTTTGATATTTAAATTAGACAGAGCTCTAAAATAAATCAAGTGGAGTCAAAAAATTATAGATTTCAGTATCATAAAATGTACACCTATCAAATGGTCCCATAGTATTTAGAGAAGGTGAATGCATCAAGATGTGTATAAATTCACGTTTCTTAATAGTAACCATCGAATGGTTTTAGAATCAACAATGCTAGGGGAGGTTGGCGGGTTGGCCGGGGCTCGAACTAGGTAAAGAGACGCGAATCTTCATCTTGTTTAGGTTTTAATGATCATTGTTGAAAAGCACCAAGTAGGTTTAACTAGGGTTTTAATTACGACGGCATCTAATGTTATGAAACATATGCATTGAATGTAAACGGAGATGTGATAAATGATTGTTTTAATTAGATCAATTAATTTCTATAACTAAAATTATTTTTGGTAGTTACAAATCATGTTCTAGAAAGCAACCAGTCAAAAAATTTTGAAACAATAAACACATTCAAGATTCTAAGAATTCAAAATTTTGGTAGAATTTATGTAATAATAATATAACAGATGTGAAAAGAGTTGGCAAGATTTTCCAAAGTTGTATCTATAAAAGGGCGATATGCTCTACTACTACTCACATACATGTGAATTGTGAAGCAAACACACACATGGGTTCTCTTTCAGCACACTTTGTTATTTTCCCTTTCATGTCTCAAGGCCACACCATCCCTCTCCTCGCCCTCTCCCGCCTCCTCCGGCGGCGCTCCGCCGTCGTCACAATCTTCACCACCTCCAAGAACGCCCCGCGGATTCGGGCTTCTCTCCAGGACGTAGACGTTTCTATTTTAGAGCTTCCTTTCCCTGGAAACATAGATGGTGTCCCTCCAGGCGTGGAGAACACTGATAAATTGCCATCCATGGCCTGTTTTCTCCCTTTTGCTAAATCCACGAAACTCATGCAGAAAAGCCTCGAACAGGCCCTGGAAACTCTCCGTCCGCCTGTTTCCTGCATAATCTCTGACCAGTTTCTTGGGTGGACTCAAGAATCAGCAGAAAAAATGGGTATCCCGAGGCTTGTTTTCATCGGGATGGGGAATTATTCATGTACTATGTACCAAATCTTGGGCAGGGACAGGCCACAGGCGGGCACGCATTCGCCTGATGAGCCTTTCTCGATCCCTGATTTTCCTACGGTGAAATTAACAAGAAATGACTTTGAGCCGCCGTTGAATGATCTTGAGCCCTCCGGGCCGTTTGTGGAGTTCATGACGGAGCAAGTTATCGCCACCTCCATGAGCCGTGGAGTGCTTGTGGACAGTTTTTACGAGCTGGAATCGCGCTATGTTGATTATTGGAACAAGAAAATTGGCCCGAAAGCTTTCAATATCGGACCACTCTGCATGGCGGTGGCGCCGTCATCGCCGCTGGAAGCCCTGGAGAAACCGAGTTATATGCAATGGCTGGACGAGAGACTAGCTAAGGGGGAACCTGTTCTGTACGTGGCGTTTGGATCACAAGCAGAAGTGATAGAAGAGCAGTTGCAAGAAATTGCTAAGGGTTTGAGCAATCCCATGTGAGTTTCCTGTGGGTTTTGAAATCAAGAGGGGCAGTAGAATGCTTGCAGAAGTTTGAAGAGAGGGTGATAAATCGAGGAATGGTGGTGAAAGAATGGGTTGATCAACGGGGTATCCTACGGCACGGTGGTGTAAAAGGGTTTCTGAGCCACTGCGGATGGAACTCGGTGATGGAGAGCATCTCCGCGGGAGTGCCACTCCTTGCTCTGCCCCTGATGGCGGAGCAGCACATGAATGCAAGATTCGTGGCGGAGGAAATTGGGGTGGGGCTGAGGATTATGCCACGTGGTGGGACAGTGCGCGGTTTCGTGGAGGCAGAGGAGGTGGAGAGAGTGGTGAGAGAGGTGATGGAGGGTGAGAAGGGCGCGGAGGTAAGGAGGAAGGCAGTGGAGTACGGGGAAGCTGCTTGTGCAGCCATGGCAGAGGGCGGTTCTTCTTGGCGGACGTTGGATTTGGTGGTTGCTCATGTATGTGACATTGTGAATTAAAGTCAGTTGAAAACTAATAAATTTATATTATTATGTGATTACAATTTATTCGTTTATGTAACCGATCCGTTTCGACCAGAAATTACAACTTTTTCATCTTTGTACGTTTAAAAAGATCCTACCAATTTGATTTTTGTGCACTGCTTATTGCCTGTTTCTAGCTAAAAATAAGAAAAATAGTTTGTTTGTGGTAGCCAATCATCTCGGTGAGAAAGACAAACAAGAAGAGTGAGTAAATTAAATTCTCAGACATGAGAAACTTGTTTGCCCATTGAAAAACATGCCTACTCTGCTTTCATATCTATGCTGAACTTGAGACACAGTGGCTTCAAGACCGATTCACAAAAAAGTTGATTCATTATAGTTCAGGGCGTTAATTGGCAACAAAAGAGATCTCTTTTCAAAAGTCATAATTAAAGATAAGAACATCAGTTCAGTAGCAACAAGGCGCCGAGCAAATAGAATTTTGAAGCCTCAGATCATTAAAACACAAGAGCTACTAAGTGATGTAGACAGCCTCATTTTTTTTCAGTATTGCTCTCCAATTCCCTCCTGAGCTGCAGCGAGAAATCATCATTGACATCATCATCATCCCAGTCATCTTCCCATTGCTGAGTTACTTCTTTACCTTCCTCTTTGTCCTCCCACTCTACCATTTTTTAACATGCATGAGAAAAGAAAACATCAGAAAAATATCATAAAAGACAGTCTTGTAGAAAGGTTCCATAGTATATTGATAATAAATTTACAAATCAATGAAAAGACAGGAACAAAACTTCAAGACAGAACAACAGCATAAAATTCCCATCGAATAATTACAAAAAGTTCTCAATTAGTATGCTATCTGGAAAACAAAAAAGCCAATTTTCAAATGATCAGTAAAAAGTTACAAAGACCTCAGAGAGCAGGTTATGTAAAAATTTTCCTCCTAATTGAGTACTAATATATTCACCATACATCAGAATAAAAGAGACAACCCATCAAACATACTCGTCCATTAACTGCTTTGTCCAATTGAAAAAGAAAGTTCCCATCCAAATAAAGGGTTGCATTTTACATCAATAAGAAGAAAGCTCCATCCACTCACTGAAAGAGAGCGGAAGAATGATGCCTTTCACACTATCATATTTTTTTCTTTTTTATGTGAGAATGTAGTCAATGTAGAACTTGAAAATTTCTCGAATCAATTGGAGTAGAAATGTAAGTGAATGTCAGATTCATTTGTAACTTCAATGTGACAACTGAAAATATGAAGTTTTAGCATGTGCTATTAAGTTCATATTTAAGTCAATTCTGCATATGTAGCTATTCCCTATAAGTTAACCAAAACCAGATAGTTAAAACGAGCATAGAAGTCGGAAGTTCTTGACATTTTTCTTGAAAAATATGTTTGTCAGAGTCAAAAGTTTGTAATATAAGCAAATCATATCAGCAACTAACCCAACGTAGTATGTATCCCACACATTCTTATAAAGCTGTATAATGCATATATTCATTGTTAAGTTTTTAGAAATCTTCAAAACTGAAGTCGATCAAGAAAAATAACACAAAAACCTGGTGTGATGTGCAAGATATCAAGCTTTTTAACAAGTTATTATTTTCTTATAAAAAAACCAATGATCAGTTAATTATAATGTTGTTAAACAGTTCATGGGCTAGATTCAACTCTAAAAAGCAAAAGATAAGTTCCTAACCTTTACCAAATTATATTTGTGCTCATGGTAATTAGGGCTTGGTGCAGCTTATGATTACTTCAATAACACTCCAGAATAAAAAGGATTGATCGATGCAAACTCAAGGTATCAAATGTAAATATAACTGCAGTTCGACACCCAGCCTTTAAGGACACAGAAGATTGTGATTATCAACTCTGTTTGATCGAAAAGATCATCAACGATCACGAAGTCAGAATTGTTCAAGAAAAGACAAAGGAAAAATGATAACAATCCACCGTGTTCAAATGCAAAGTTAATTGACGGAAATGTAAATAGAACAAAATCCAACACGAACATAATCGAAATATTGGAAAAAGCACCAACCTTGATCTATTTCAAACTCCTCAAACTCATCATCATCTTCAAAAAGATCGACTTTCGCTTCCTCAGTAGCGGGCTTTGCTTGTTCCGTCGCCATTCCCAGCCTGTGACACAATTACACAAGCAATCCTAACTCATACACAATATGCATCCATCCAACAATAAGAGCCAAAAGGAAAACAAATTTCCAGCAAAAAACCTATAACCCAATGGAAATTGAGCGCGCTTTTGCGCATTTTATGTATATAAAGCAAAATCAGAGAACGAGTAAGAGAATTAACTTACAGAGATTACGTTCGAGATGAAGAATACGTATTATACGTCGGTCAAATTTGGAGAAGAAGGGTTACTTGGGAGGAAGAAAACATTGATATCTGCGGAGGCGAGGCTGTACGACGTCGTGGTGTTTTCGTGCGCGCTTTATGCCCTAAATTTCAGAATCCCCCCTTAGGCTTACACAAATAGCACTTCATACCTCAATGTTGGCAATTATTGTCTTTTTATACAAATTATTCTTATTTTTTTAAAAAATTATAAAAATCACCCCTAACAGCCTTTAAAATTTAAAAATGCCCCTATTGACTATGTCAGTCTTTAAAATAATTTTTCAAGGAGAGAAATACCTTAGGAGTGTTTCTGTCATTAATAAAAAGTAGAAGGGGCATAAAAAATATTTATGAAGATGAGTATTATGACCCCATATTTTTCTTAGTATTTGTACTAATTTTTAATTTAAATAAAAATTATTATATTAATTTTTTTATTGAATTTCTATATAAAATTACACTTATAAATAATTAAAATATTAAATTATTTAATTAATATATAAATAAAATTAGTTAATAAATTATAAGTTTACATTAAAAAATTATCACATTTGTATAAATTATTTAAAATTATCAAAATTAGAAGAAGTTATCCTCTATTTTTATTTATAACTAAGTTTTACTAAAATAAAAATTAAAAATAATTTATGCATTTTATATAAATCTAATTAGAATTAATAAAATTACTTTATTTATTTATTAAAAAGATAGTTTAATAAAATGGGAGTTAGGGTGGGCATGACGGTGTGGTTGGGGAAGAAGGGATAATTCTTTTAAAATAAATAATTTGATAGCTTGAGAGAGGGAAATTAGGGCGAGGAGTTGTAATTTGTAGAAAGAAGAAAATGGCAGAGAGTGAGGTGAAAAGGGGAACGGTGAAATGGTTTAGCCATGAAAAGGGTTTTGGGTTTATAACTCCTGAAGATGGAAGCGAAGATCTGTTTGTTCATCAATCAGCCATCAAATCTGAGGGTTTCCGCAGCCTCGGCGACGGTGAGGCGGTCGAGTACATTGTCGAGTACGGCAGTGACGGCCGCGCCAAGGCCGCCAACGTCACTGGACCCGACGGCGCTTCTGTCCAGGGCAGCACCCGGGGATCTTACGGCGGAAGAAGCGGCGGTTATGGAGGATACAATGGTGGAAGCAGAGGAGGCAGCCGCGGTTATGGAGGCGGTGGAGGAGGAGGTAGTGGTTGTTTCAGGTGCGGGGACACTGGGCATATGGATAGTCATTGCCCAGAGGGAGGTGGTGGAAGATATGGAGGCGGAGGCGGAGGGGGAGGGGGTTGTTATAATTGCGGTGAGGCGGGGCATTTTGCTCGTGACTGCCCCCGAGACAACCGCTGAGCTAACTGGGGATGCTGTGTCCTTTCTCTAGTGTTTTGCGTCCGTTTTTGCTATTTTAGGTTCTCTGATGAGGTGAACCATATGTTATTATACTAACGGATAATTTATATATTAATTAAATAATTTAATATTTTAATTATTTAAAGGTACAATTTTATATAAAAATTTAATTAAAAAATTAATATAATAAATTAAAATTTAAATTAAAAATTTGTATATATAATAAAAAAAAAATATTGGATCCTATTAGACAGCTTCATAGATATTACTTTGACACTACTTCTACCTTTTGATAATTACAGAAACACCTATAAAGATATTTCTGTGTTTGAAAAATTGTTTGAATGGTTGACTTAGTCAATAGGGACATCATTGGATTTTAAAGGCTGCCAAGGTAGTTTTTGTAATTTTTTAAAAGACAGGAGTGGTTTGTGTAAAATTTAATAGGTGAGGGGGTGTAAACGTAATTATCTCTTATTACTATTTGGACCATAAAGCCAATTAATATTTTGAGATAATTATATTTACACACCTAATTTATGATTTATTTATGCAATTCATCTATATTTTGTGCATAATTATAAAAACAATCCCTACGGCCAAAAAGTAGAAATAGCCTGTGCGATGGTGTTAATGATTTTGAAGATAATCTTATACTCTTTTTTTAAAAAAATAAGATAATTTGTATAAATGATACTCAAAATTCTAATGAAACCAGTCCTAGCACCCTAGCAGGCCAAATGTTATATACTCAATTTATATCTCTCTATATTTTTTGAAATGCGATAATTTATTGCCCTATGTTTTTTAAAATGAACATATAACCTCTAAAAAGGTAAATTATTTCATTTTAAAAAGTACATGGGGTAAATCACTATTTTTTTTTCAGTAGGAAGATTAATTAGCTCATTTACAATATTAACGGAAGATAAATTATATTAAATCTTATTTAAATATACGCTATAAATAGGAAATCGTCTTTTATTTATTTTTCAAAATGAATATAAACTTCACAAAAATTTAAAATATAAAACACAAAATAAAAACAAATAAATAGAATACAAGACACCACTTGCTATAGCATATATATCCCTTAGCATGGTCAAATATGTCAATAAAAAATGATTAGGGACTTCAAAAATATCTTAATTAATGATTTTCAACTTGTAATACACTAATGGTAGTGGGGAAAAAAAGAAAGGGAAAAATGTCAAATTTTCATTTCTAAATGGATGGATGTCATATAGTCTAATATGTTCCTGTCCTTAAGTATTTATTGATTATAAACAATTATATTCGTCAAGAATTAATGGAATATATAAAAGTCCATTTAATTAGTAGATATTCACGATCGTTAGAAAAAAAATTACTATTGTTTATATTATAAATGGCGATGAACTAAAAGTTGTAGAAAATAAGTATTATTAACTGCGGTTAGATAAAATCAATATAAAAACTTATGTTATGTACCATTATTTTTTGTCATGGTTATGTGCCATGACAAATATATTTATCATAATTTTTGGCTGTGAAAAGTATATTACTCACTCTTGCAAAAATCACAACCAACAACCGTGCGTGGATGTGGTATGAATTTTTATTATGACTATTAATTTTTAACTAATTATGACAATTAATCATGGTTAAATATTATATTCCTTCTAGTGAATTAAGTCAAGCAACAATTTTATATATTATAAAACTGTGAAGTTCACATGAAACATAAATGGATTATTCCTCAAGTAAGAGACCATCAATCGCGTCGCAAGCAAATCATTTGACACTATCTGTGGGAGCAAAGCTTGTGCCCGTCCCGATCCCTTCGTCTGCGGCTGATAATGTAGGCATGTGATTCACATCAATTGTAGAAGGGAAGTTTGAATGGTTTATAAGTCCCAATAATTTCTCCTCTTCCTGGCGCATATTTTGGATAAAACCACAAGACTCATACGAAGCCGAAAGACAAAGAAGAAAATATTTTGCACAACAATCTCAAGCTCCTTGCATGCAACCTTATGAAACGCGTGTCTACATCAATTATTATAATATTTTTTTTAATAATAAATTAAGTCAATAATAAAGTTCTCGTGTAGGTTAATTTTTCGAAAATAGTGTAGTCCTCATCTATACACGCATAAATTTCTCATGTTGCAATGAAATGAAAAAAAAAAAAATCGAAAAACACATAATTTAAAAAGTCAAAAATATGCGAATTCCACTAAATATAGATGAGGAGGATTTAGAATGGGATACCTTTTTTCTTTTGGCATAATTGAAAATGTAAGATTGAAATGACTGCCACATTGCTTTAGAATTCCTTACCCATTACTCCATGATAATGGTGGAACCTACAAATTCCAAAACCCTTTTCTTTTTAATTAGGGCTAATAAATAAATTAAATTAGTAAATAGTATTTTATTTAAAATCGATTAATAAAAATTCATCTGAGTTCGACTCATTGTATGTAATAAATCAAAATTGAATATAATTTTGCATATGGTAAGCAGCTCGAGCATTGGTTTATTGGTGAAAAATAATAAAATATATTTAAAAAAATAACAAATTAGTCGAACTTAATTAACTCACATTTGATTTGATTAAAATTTGTATGAGTATAATTTAGTTATTGATCAAATCAAATTTAACTGCAGATTTTCAACTTTGATAAAATTTCAAAAAAAAAAAAACAAATACAAAATTCACCATAAAAAACTCTCCCAACCCCCAAAAAGAAGGGGGGGGGGGGGAGGCTAATCCTAAGAATATTTATATAACTTTCAACAAATGCAAATAATAAATAAATAAATAAAATAAACATAAAAGGACATCATAGTAATAAAATCTCGTAACCCCTAAGTTTTTATTTGATTAAAACATATACAAGTAAATCGCGATATATACCTTACCAATTTACTAAAAAATATCAAAATTTTAAATGTATTCGGATTGTATATATTTTTAATAATATAGACATGACTATTTCTCACATTTAAAAAGAAAAAAAAAATCAAATCCAAATTTGATATTGATGCAAAAGTCACAACAATATTGGCACACTTTATTAATTTCTTTAAATAAAATCATGATAATAATGGGGAATATGAGACTACAAGAAATTTGAAACTTAAGATTGAAATCATCACCACCTTTCTTTATTCCCACCTTTATTATTAAAGTCCTTACCACTTTCCATTTCAATTGTCCTGTCCGAACCATATTATTGGATTTTTATATTAATTAGATATACGTCTTTACCCTTCATTCCACACACATCAACGTATGCTATACATGTTCTTGATGTTGTACTTTGGAATTTGCTTCAATATTACATTAATTTAGATTTTAATTTGTGGGGATTGTAGCAGACAACAATCTTGGAATTGGGGATTAATTTTTTTTAATTGCTTAAATTAAATTGATTAGCCAAAAATTATAAATAATTTTTTACTAATTTTTGTAGTTTATTGATAAATTGAAGCAGTTTTTTCATATACTTCAATTTCGAATCTTTTTTTCCCTCCACTTTGATTAACTTTTGTTTTCAAACACTTCAATTTTTATATTGCTTAACTCACAAATCTCTTTGCAATTTATTTCCACCACATACTAGAAGATATATAATTTTATTTTATCATGGTTATTACAATAGTTAAAAGTAAAAAATCGTAACGAATATTAATTAATCAAGGTTGCCCAATGTGTATTGTCGTTGTTTTTGTAAGTGAGGCCGAAGAATTAATCACAACTAAAAACTATGAGGCCCATAGGTAAAATCGTGACACATGTCGATTAACTGTGGCCAAAATTTAATTTTTCGTTTGAATTGTATTTAGTTGTTATAGATAATATTAATTCATCATGATTTTAAAATACAGTGATTTATAATATACAATAATTTATTTTTTTTTTTTATAGTGATAAAAATAAAAATTATTGCAAACACTAATCCAGTGAATGTGTGTCGAGTCTTTTGACAATTAGTACTAATTGAGCACAAATATATTTGAGTCAGATTAATATTTCAAAATATAACCTCATCATGAATAAAATATATAAACTATTCCTGAGAATATTTATATAAAAAAACACACCAAATGAAAAATAAAAAAAAAAAAGGTAAGATTTGAGGATTACATAATAATAAAATTATCTTAGCTTTAAATTTCCATTTAATAACAGGTGACAAGTCTTTAAGACAATCCGATTTTAAATATCCATGAATTCAACGTGCATATATACTTTAATATTTTATTAAAAAGTATAATATATATATTTATTATTTCCCTTATTAAATTTAAACAGAAATTTAAAAAAAAAAAAAGAACTAAGATAGATTGACGTATTCATGCAAACATCATAAGTAGCGTCCGTACAACTTTAATAACTTAGAATATGATGCTCAAGGAAAGGCGATCGCAGTGTAGAATTGAAAAGACCGCCACATTGTTTTCTTACCCTCACAACCAAAGCCACCTTTGTCCTCTAAATCACCACCGTCCATTCCATTATACCTCCCAAATCACGTGGTACTTCAAGAATTTATATATACTTCTTTTTCACCTTCACCTCACACAAACACCCCAAGAAAACACACACTAGAATGCCTTCACAATTGATCTATGGCAATGATGGTATCTATAGATCCCCAAGGCCTCCCCTTTCTCTTCCCCAAGACCCCAAATTTTCCATGATCCCCTACCTCTTTAGAAACTTGTCATCCATCTCCCACTTGCCCGCACTCGTCGATGCTGAGACTGGTCAGACATCAACATTTTCCGTCCTAAGAACTCAAGTTTTAAACTTCTCCAAAGCCCTCCTTGACCTCAGCGTCTCCAAGAACGATGTCGTCCTTATAATATCGCCCAACTCCCTCCTCTTCCCCGTTGCCTTCTTTGCCGTTGTGGCCATTGGGGCCATTGCCACCACCGCCAACCCATTGTACACTGCAGCTGAAATCTCCAAACAAGTCAAAGATTCTGATCCGAAGCTTATCATCACAATCCCCCCACTCTATGACAAGATCAAACACCTCAACCTTCCTTGCATCATGCTAACCAATTCGACGACCCCAAGCAATTCAAATTGGTACAACTCATCCGACTTCATCAACAAAACATCTCTAAACGTATTGTTGTCGGACTCGGACTTCCCTCCGGTACATCAGGACGACCCTGCCGCCATTCTGTACTCGTCTGGGACAACAGGCGCCAGCAAGGGAGTCGTTTTATCGCACAAGAACTTCATTGCAACGTCCATGATGGTCACCTCGGATCAAGATCAAGCCTACGGAGAAGCCAAGAACGTCTTCCTCTGCTTCTTACCTATGTTCCACATCTCCGGCCTGGTGGCCGTGCTGTTCGCACAGCTGCAGAGGGGGAACAAGGTGGTTGTCATGCCGCGGTATGAAATGGAGAAGATGTTGAGGACTATTGAGAAGTACAAAGTCTCACACTTTTTTGCAGCACCACCGGTGATTGTAGCCTTAGCCAAGAACCAGGAGGTGGTGAAGAAATACGACGTTTCATCCCTAAGGGAGATAGGATCAGGGGCGGCACCACTCGGAAAAGATGTGCTCGAGGAATGTGCAAAAGTTTTTCCACAAACTGCTCTATACCAGGTAAT
>NC_026152.1:14257791-14295934 GCF_000512975.1 Sesamum indicum
CTTTCCTTTCACTATGTTTTTCTTGATGCTGACGAGGAAGGCCCTACGACTACGACGTGTATAAAATCCACAGTCACTTAAATAGAAGTATTCTTGTCCAATTACTCTCTATATTTTGGATACTATGAGCTGATTGAGTCACTACTCTGTATTTTTATCTGTGCTGTCCTGCATCAGAATGTTGATTCTTTATGCAAATCTGATGCGAACTGTGCGATATTTCTGGCATCATCGTCATCAAGATTTGAGTATCGATAAACTAAACAGCCATGAAACCGGAATCTTGATTCAGACAACATTATTTTATGTTTTGCCCTGAGGCAGGGCTATGGCCTAACAGAGACTTGTGGGGCTGTCTCCCTGGAAAACGCAGCGGCGAGTTCGCAGCACTCGGGCTCCACCGGAATGCTCGATCCAGGAGTCGAAGCCCGAATAATGGATTTGGAAAGAATGCAGCCTCTCCCACCTCTCCAGAAAGGCGAAATTTGGGTTCGCGGGCCCAACGTAATGCTAGGTATAGTTTGCATCAACGGTCTCGTTTGAAGCCCGGTTCAAATTCCCTGATCGATAATCCTCCAGTGAATGAAATACAATTTAAAATTAAAAAAAAAAAAAAAAGAAACAGAGGATTTGAACTTCTCAAAGTAATGGTTGTCTTTATTATTATTATAATTATTATTATTTTTTTCAGGTTATTTCAAGAATGAGAAGGCGACTAAGGAAACTATAGATGATGAAGGGTGGCTGCATACTGGAGATCTTGGTTATTTTGATAATGAGGGAAGGATTCATGTTGTGGACAGATTAAAAGAGCTCATCAAATACAAAGGCTTTCAGGTATTTTGATTTTTTACTTTCACTTCTACTAACTACATTGTGCTTCTTGATTTATCTATATTTAAATATTCAAGGACAACGGCCATTTGTTTTTATGTGTAGAATAAATGATTGATAGAGTCCGATTGAATTAAAATTATGAGATAGGATAAACTAATTCTTTTTGTTTTGTGTTTACCAGATTTGACAAAATGTGGGATGGGGTTGGATTTTACAACCACACCCCCGAGGCTCGGATAAGTTATCAAGCCTTATTTAGGACCTGATGAATTATTAGTGGCGAGCTATTATTTTCTGTAGTAAACCATAATAAAAGTCTTATAAAAATATAAATAACATGAATTAGAAGACTAATGAGGTGTCTATATTGAATGAAATAATAAAATATAATACAATTTGTAATAGAAAATCACTGAATTGTGATTGGTTGAAAATTCAGTGAAAATGATAATTTTTTCTTGGGCTGGGTTAGGTTGCACCAGCCGAGCTTGAGGAGCTGCTTCTTACTCATCCTGAGATAAAAGATGCTGCAGTTATAGGGTATGTATTAATGAAAGAAGTTCGTTTCTCTAAGGTCTATATAGTTCAGATTAAATTTTTTATTTCAAATTTTATTGTATTTCCCAAATATTTTCACTGTAGACTCTCTGATGTTGATGCTGGCGAAGTCCCGATTGCTTTTGTTGTTCGATCATCGTATAGTTCACTAACTGAAGTAGAGACCAAAGATTTCATTGCAAAGCAGGTAATGCATAAGAACTCATCGTACTTATTGAGATACCCTCGCAGTGGGACACACACTGTGTTGATTTTTTAACATAATATATATTATTCGATATTTTCGCACTCGATTCATTTGTATTATATCGACACTATTAATTGAATGGGAGGCCTATAGAATAACTACAATTGGTTATCAACATGTGTGTTGACTAAAATACCCTTGAATATACTTTAATTTCCCACCATTCTTGAGTTAATTTCAACCAATAATTCTTTACTCATGTATAATTAAGGTTAATTCATTTGACTAGTTTCCATTAGTTAATCACTTTTTCCTTTTTCTTTTTTTTTTTTCCTTGGGTTTGGTTGTGTGTTATGGTTATAGGTTGCACCATACAAGAGGTTGAGGAAGGTGATTTTCAGTGAAGAAATCCCAAAGTCAGCCGCAGGAAAGATTTTGAGAAGGGAACTCAGACACAGATTTTTGTCCAAACTGTAAATCATTATATCATCACTTCTGATAATAAATTTGTACAACGTTTGCATATTTTCTTTGCTTTCAATGATATGGTAATAAATTCCAACATTTTATCCTAGTATAGGTATGATCAAACAAATTCCTTTATATTGATTAAGAGGCAAAAGGGAGTGCTGTTATCAACAATACCAGTGGAAATTGCATTTTTCGTCTCCTAGTTCATGTTCAATATATTTTCAACCCCATTGCTTATGAAAAATTCTCGAACTAGACATAACTTGCATAAACTTACCAACTTCCACTGAAAATTTGATTGGAAAAACAAGTGAACACGTGACCTACGCGTGGATTTTTCTTGTTTAATCGAAGCTGGTAGGAGAACTGAAATTAAAGTTGTGAAAATTTTTCAAAATCTCGTAAATAATGGGACTAAAATTACACCGTGAGAACTGCAATTATTTATGCAATACGATAAATACATTAAAACAATCAAAGGAGTTTGACTTATTTGGCACACAAGACATGAAAAACCAACATCTAATAAGGTTGTGTTTGATTGGGCTGTTTATGCTCTTGATTTAATTTTTTTGGTATAGTTTTCAAGGACCATGATGGTTCCTTTATGTCGCCTCAAAGAGTTGTCTACAAAATAAAATATCAATCAATCATCCATTATATTATGAATTGGACAAACTGCAATTTTGATCTTCTTATTACAAAAGGAAGGTAAGTTTAGTTTTTTTGGAATTAAATTTAACAATTGAATCCTATAATTTTTTAAAAACATTAGCACATTAACGACAATATTTGTAAAAAGTGCTACTCTGATCGAATTTGATATGTGCCCCTTTCATGAGCACCATATTCTGATCAGATGTATAATTTCAGTCGATTTTATCCTTAAAAAAATAAGTATTCTGAATTATAAATTTTACTTGTCGAATTGAACTCAAACAAGATTAAAATTGCCACCCCTTATAATTACGAAACCAAACTACAGTTTTTCCCTATGAAAGGCATCAAGATACTATATGCATGAAATAATTTTCTGGAAAATAAAAAAAAAAAAGAAAATTTTTGGTCGAATATTAAGAAAATTATAAGAGCAACTATAGAGTGCAACAATTTTAATTCTGTTATAATTTATTTTGACAACTAACCCCTATAATTTATTTTAAAAAATTGGCATATCAAGAATAAAACCCGCTAATAATTATAAATCTCGTTGAAATTTAGCATGCACCCCTCGCATGTTTTTGATGAATTTTATCCTTAATGTGCCATAGTTTTGAAATTATAAGATTAATTAGCAAATTGAATGCTAACATATCTAAAATGACCACCCTTCTATAGTTACATGATCAAATAACAATTTTTCCCACTATAAATTACAATTTTTCTTCCACACCGGTTTCATATAATATTTTATATTTTAAAAAATATTTCAATCCAAAATGTATCTAAAAAACTAATTGCTTCCAAAAATGGGGGACACCCTTATAAGCTTATTCACAAAAATGACTTCTTCGGACGCAGAATATTTTGGAAAGTCCCATTCAAACACGGCCTAGATAAATTCTTTTGTTCTTTTATATTCATTTTCAATTTGGGTTAATTACACTTTCCTAACCTTAGGTTTGGTATAATTACACGTAAATTTCATGTGGTTTAAAAAATTACATCTAACACCCCTAGTATTTGCTTTCGTCTAACAAATTAGTCACTCAATTAGTCAAAATTCACTTAATCTGCTGATATTAATAGAAAAACTGAATGAAAAAATTGATATATACCCTCGATTGATTTATTACTGACTTACTGTAGGTCAAACAATTTTTGTTAGACTAAACTACCCTTATAACGATGAAGATATATCTTTTCATATGCATTTACGTGTAAAGATGTATGAGGATAATTATGAAAAGATTTATTTGACATACAATAAGTCATTAATAAGTGAATCGGGGTAAATATATATTTTTTATTTTATTTTTATTAATATCAGCAAATTCAGTGAAATTTGACTAACAAATGAATTAATTTATTAGACGAATCACGAAAGCAACATTAAGATTGTTAGATGAGATTTTTTAAATTATAAAAAAATACGTATAATTACATTAAATATCAAATGAGAAAAGTGCAAATATCGATTTGAACTTTTATTCGTGGGAGGAAACTCGTGGGGTGCGGCCTCCACCACTTTCGTGGATTGTACACAATTGTCCTTGTCCACACTATCTTTATAGATAAGATAAAAACGTGTAGGAAAACACTCGCATTAATTTCACATTAAGAACTTGGGCTGTGTGCTTCTAATTCGATCTTTTATTCCACGTTTTTCGGACATCTTCACATTTACAATAAGGATAATTTTGACCTGTTAGTATTCTTTTTAGTGTCGTACACCAATTGCCAACATTATCTTCTAAATTCAAATGCGGAAGGAGTTTTTATAGGGCATGGTTGTTACATCATTCAATACTAAATGTCCAATGGCTGGCTGATAGGTAAACTCTGTCTTTGATTTTAAGATGGATCATAAACTGTCTCTGAATCCGTATGCATATTTAAACAATCTAATGCAAAATCCATCTGTTAATTCATTTTTACTACTGTGTCTAAATTCATGGGTTCCCCCAAAAATAATCATCTCTAGATTTTCGTCTCAAGAACCGTCAATTACACTATCATATGTTCTCCTACACTGACTCTAGAGTTTAAAACAATGATGTAACTAAGAATTTATGAAAAAATTAAAAGCGAAAAAAATTAACATTCATTCTTGACCATGTATGTAGTTTCGATATATATAGAGAGAGTTAAATGCAGTTATTTTTGTGTTAATGGAAATTAGCAATTTATCCCTTTGTAAAAAATACAACAACAATTTAACTCCTTATGTTATTAGAAATAGAGCAATTTACAAGTTTCGTACACGCACTTTTTATTTTTTTTAAATTTAAAATAATATTGATATCCTTATTTAATGACCGCTGGATCTTGATCAATTTATGATCCAAATTTAATTAATAAATCAGCGGTGTAGATTTTATCTTTTCAAATCAACGGTTTAAAATTTTTGAATTTATAAATTAAAATGATATATCATATATAATTAAATTTGAATAAATTAGATTTATACTTTTATAATAAAAACTATTTATATATATAATATATATATATATATATTATATATATATAGAGAGAGAGAGATTGATGGGGAGAACGGAACTGGGCCAGGGGGCGATCTAGGCGTGACAGGGGGTTGGATGAAGGGTGTGGCGAAGGGGGAGGAGGAATGAGAAAGGGGGAAGTGGAAGGGGGACGCGAGGGGGCGGCAGTGAAGGAGGCGCGAGGGGAGGGAGATGGTGGCGGCAGGACGGCGGCGGCAGTCCAGTGAAGAAGAAAGGGAAAAAATATATATACTATTTTTATATAACTAAATATATAATATTTAATATATTAATATTATTTTTATAAAATATATATATATATATATATATAATATTGTTATTGCTAAAAATTATGCCCAAATGCACACAGGGCGAGTGTAATGCACTGTTGAACCTAGGGGAATAAAGATATTTTTTATAATACAGAGGGTAAAATACTATTTTATTTTTCACAAGGGGGTAAATTACTCATTTCCCTTAATACAGGAGGTAAATTGCTAATTTTCTCTTAATACAGAGAATAAATTGTATTTTTTCATATATATATATGAAAAATGTGGATTTGCATTTTGTAGGGTTTGCAATTAGGATGGAATTATTATCACTTATCCTCGTAAAAATATGCTTATATTTTATTGTTACATAGACCAGTTGTACAAATATTTCTACGTAAAGCACATATTTTTTGCTATATATAAGGGTACAAATGCAATTTATATACAATTTTGGTATTATAATTTTAGGAAGGTCACACTTTTTGGTCCTCTTCAATTTTGAGTTTGCAATTAATAATTATAATTAAAAAATATCATATTTAATGTAGGTGTTGTTGGAAAATGCTAAATTCGTCGAAAATCAGTATATACTTGTCACGTGACTCTTTTAATTTAAGAATTTTAATTTTTTCCATTAGTTTTTTTGTTAATGTGGCGTTTTTGTTCTAGTAACATTTGACCAAACCCCACATAGTTATAGGAATAAAATTTCATTTCCTCACGTTCGTCATGCCATATCAGTTAAATAGAATGGAAAAATTAAATAGGTCATCTGCAAGACATACGATAGTTTTCCACTAATATAGCTTTTTCAGATGAGATTTGGACTAAATTTACCTTTTATTTTATTTCCAATCAGCAAATTGCATTTTCAAATTAAACAGAATCGAAAGTGCTACCTTCCTATAGTTATAGGGCCAAAATTAGATTTTTTTTCCCCTTGTGTTCTCCATGTCAGCAAAAGTGGCTGGAAAACAAAAATAGTTACAAATGTATGTAATGTGATAATTTTCGGCCAATGTAGCTTTTTTCGGGTAGATTTGAGCTAAATGTGTCATTTGTTTTAGCCATATATTGTCCTCAACTGCAATTTTCAAATTAAATAGATTAAAAATACCACCACTCTATAATTAATGGATCACTATCGTATTTTTCTTAATATTTTAATCCAAAGATGTACTAACCGGTTATTGTCAAGTGTAAGATTTATAAACAGGCCTAGCGTATAGGTACTGTTATAGATACAATTTATATAAGTGAATATTTAATTCTAGGCTTAATTATATTTATATGGAGCCGGCAAAACAAAGACTTAATTTATATAAAGGGTTGACAAATAGTACCACGAAATTAAATATTTTTTTTGACAATTACAAAACTTCGATCATCAAATTTTTAAGAGTTATGATGCGTATAAATTTAAAACTTTTTAAATTGAAAAAAAAATAAAATAGCCGACATGTTTTAAAAATAACTTGCCACATGAGCGCTGATATGAAAAAACATTTGTATAAAATAAGCTTTGAATTTATATTATGTATAAGTATAAATTATAAAAATAAAATTATTAATCTAAATATTAAAAAAATTATCGCCAGACCACCGTCCCCCATAGAAGGGGGCGACGCCTACCCCAGCAGAGGAGCACGAACGATGTCGTCCACCGAGGACGTTGTTTGATGCCCAACTGGTGACATTATTTTTTTAAAGAAATAATTATACAAAATAATAATTTAACTTTTTATATACTTATGATTATCTATAAAATACTAATTTTATTTTTTATAATTTTATGTATTTTATTTTTTTTATTGTGTTAGTAAAATTATTTATTATCTGCATATATGGATATCGTGCTATAATAGCTATTATGAAATGTAAATTTAGAGTTTGTTTTCTTGACCGAAGAGAAACAAAAAAATATTCAGTTAGTGAAAAAACCCCAAATAAAAATGTACTTTTTCCTTTTGTAATCCATGTTATTGCTTATGAAGCAGAGAGTTTTTCCATGTAAGCTGCAGGATAAAATAAAAACAAATCTTTGGGGCTGTTGGTTTTTTATTATAAGTTTTAATTTTTATCCAGGTAATCAATCTCTGTCCACTTTAAAAATTTGATGGCTAGAGTCCTATAATTATAAAAAAGAAAAAAATTGAAATACTATTTGCCGCTTTTATATAGAGTACTTGTTTTGCCATCTTTTAATATATCGGATAGTAAAAATTAAGCCTTTAATTCTATCATGACAATTTACCAAAAATAAAAGTAGAAAGATAAATTTGACTTCTGTTTTGAAGAAAATTAATTTACATATAAAAGGCAATAGTGGCGGGAGGATAATATATTCGTATGTTATTCAATACATAGTTATTATATTTAAAAAGGAAAAAATACAATTTATCCTTATAATATGATAAATGAGCAAAAAATTCCATGTGAAAAATAAAATAGGAAATTATCTTATGTGTTTTGGAAAAACAAGCAAATTACTCATTATCCAGACCATTGATAGGGGGGTAATTTGTTAAAAAAAAAAAATCATAAGGGGGTATTTGCTTAATTTACATAATATGGGGGTAAATTGCATTTAAACCTATTTAAAAATATGTAAATTTATTTTGACAAGTTGCTTTTAAATGAAAGTGAAGAACAAAACTATTACTAATTCATGTGCATGATATTTACTTGTTTGCTTTAAATAATTTTTGCGTATCCCATGGAACAAAAATTCAACATCGATACATACAAGAAAATACTAATAAACATAGGGATGGATATAAAAGTTAAAGTTTGAAGGGATCGGAATATTGTACTTATGTCTTGATTTCACATTGACATATAACTTGAAGCAGTTAAAATAATGCGAGGCGCCAATATATAAATTAAAAAAAATTAAATTTTATGTATAATTTGATCAGGGTCGAAATCTGCGCGACTTTCCTGATAGGATGAACTGGTCCTCCAAATGGTTCATGGTCGCTACCTGTCCCGAACTGATATAAGGGCCCTGAAAAAAGAGAAGCAGATCGTTAGTCTTGTTGGGATGACCCCCAGTTAAGACCCTCCGATACTTAAGTCAGTGCTTGGAGTCAAACTCGTGAATAAGCAGGTTGTTGTCGAGGTAGCGAGCCTGAGCGATTTAAAGTAAAGAAGTGAGTAAAAACAACATACACTAAATACACAGAATATGGAGTATTTATAGCATAAAAAGAGGGGTTTTATTGCCTAATAGATGTTTGCCACGTGTCCCGGGTTATCAGAGGCGAGTCGCTGGACCCGACTCGAGTGGCGATCCGAACCCGGTGGAAAGGACGCGGATCTTCTGGGTAAAATTGTAATTTTAAAACCCTTGAGGGGTGAAAAGATATATGTTAATAGACTATTAGCATATATCAGAGTAATAACCATGTCGTTCTCTAGGCAATATCCTAGAGGTTTCTGAGGTAGTTTTTTCCAAACAAAATTAAGGTTATACCCGTCATAATTTAAAAATAAAATTAAGCCAGGCCCCCTCTTGGACCCGTCCTTGAATTAAAGTATACATGTATACTATGCAACAAATGCCTATTATCATAAATGGCGTACTATAGATATCGTGTGGCTAAAATCAATATTATTATTAGGCTTAAATATATTTTTGATCTTATAATTTTGACATACTGATATTTTTAAATTAAGAACATAAAAAGAGACTATAAAAGCTTTATCATCAAAAAAGTAAAACGGTTAGAGGGCAATAAACACACAAATAAATACAGGGCATAAGTTGCCGCCGGCCCGCCCCTATTCATAAGGTCCTTGTTTGCCACTACCCCATAGGTACGGGGCAATAATTGCATTTAAGTCTAAATAGTATAGATTAATAGGATGAGGTAATTGCAATTTTTGTACCATGGTATAGAGGGTATTGCAAGTCAAGTACCACTATTTACAAAATAGCCAATTTTGATACTGTACTTACACAAACTTGCAGTTTTGGTACCTCATTTCATTTTGACCTCTAAAACTTTCCAAAACTGTCAATTTAGCCCCCAGCTTTTTTTTTTTTGCAAAACTATTCTCATTACTATTCAATCTATCAGACCCAATATGCTTTCGAAATAAAATTAAGCCTCCATAAATTCATACATTTTTTGACCACTTTGCCTACGGCTATTCCAACTCTTCGATTTTACGGATTTCATCCAACCACACTACCATAGCAGATGGTTCGCAGGCCCTTGACTCCTTTAGCAATAAATAGTATAGCCCTATTTCGTTTCCTACCTTTGGGCGTAGAGGTACTCCAAGTAGAGACTTAATAAAATTTTGGGTGGACAGGTTGAACAAAAGCTTTTTCTTTATTGAAGAAATATAGGTAATATTATATAGATATTTGTTTCTCTATTGGAGAAAACAACTACATAGCCTCTCATTAAGAGGACTATACCAGTTGGGAAAACCCCTCAAAACTAAGAAAATTAAAACTACAAGTATTTGAAAACTTAAAATCTTATACTTTGAAGAGTAGGAGAAAATTTCTAATGATCTCTATCTGCTTTGTTGCTTCCTTAGAACCATCTGTAGATTTCAAATACGAACTTCAAACTTGTTTTTAGATGACGTCATTGCATTAGTAATTACTTTGTCTTTTTTGAATGATGTCATTATTTTCGTCATCCCCTTATCCTTTCAACCAAACTTTTTGGGGTTGAAATGATATTTTCAAAAGATAAAGCATAATATCAGAAGTGTCAAAACATAAACTGAGAAGCCCATTCGCGTGTTTGTCAAAAATCTTCTGAAATGAAGTTGAAAACGTGCATGCATGTGATGAACATGCTAACGGGGAGCTTCACTGCTCGATTCTCATCCACCTCCGCCGCGGGGCATTTCTCCGCACGAAATCGTTCCTGGTTTCTCTTCCAACCTCCTGCCTGCGCGTTCCAGAATAAGCTACGCATATGCATGATGCCGGTAATTACTAATTCTTGAAATTTTGAATGAATATATAGTTTATAAGCTCCTAACATTTTTTTTTAATTTTATTTATAAGTTCATCTTTTAAAAAAGTTACCGAATGATTTTTAACATGTTCATAAACACACTCAAACAACTTGTAAAATAAATCCATGATCATACAACGTAGGAAGAAGAAACATCCATGAGTATTAGTTGGGGTAATAGCATTTTTGGTTCCATAAATTAGGGCGGTTCACTTTTGTTCTTCTTCGTTACAAAATTAATATTTTTAGTCCCATATCTTATAAAAATTAACACTTTTGGTTATCATTCACTTTTTCATCTACAATTTAACGACGTAGTACACGTGTCCAGCACGTGGTTGTTAAGTATTTTTTATGAAGGAAAAATTAGAGCATTTTCCAGCTTGGGATCATTATTGGGAAAAAATATAACTACATTTCAGGGGGAAAAATAAATTTTGAACAAAATTAGGGCAAAGAAAGGGGAGTTTCTGTCTGCTCTCACAAAAATCTTAACTAACACGTAATAAGCACGTGACCTACACTGTTAAATTATAGACAGAAAAGTGAATATGAGTCAAAAGCGCTATTTTTTATAAGTTATAACTAAAAGTGTTAATTCCATAATAAATGAGATCAAAAGTGAACCAACCTATATAACTTATGGGACTAAAAAATTTTATTTGCTCAGTATTAGTACAAGAATGTGGTATATAATAGTGGAGGGAAATTATATGTATATGCTTGAAAGAGATGTATATTCGATTTTGTTCTGCAATTTCTGCAGCTATATATATTATCTGCTTTAGCTTGTTTTTGTTAAAAAATAATAGTAATAATATAACGTAATTTAGATGTTGTCGAGGAAACAAAATTTAAGATGTATCTTTGTGAACATAAAGAGCAAAATTTTTTTTTGAACCAGTTAAAAAATGTCATTTTTATTTTTGGTACCACAATTATTATGGATTTGAGTTTTGGTACTATTAAATTCAAAAATAGATATTTTTTGTTTCAAATTAACGGCAGAGGCCATGTGTCTTGCATGTGGGTATTAATCGCCATTACCTCATATTCAGTCACGTGACTTTGACGTCAAAGGTCATGTTTAATAATACCAAAATAACAAAAAAACGTATTTTTTTATACCATCAAAAGAAAAAAATATTTTGACCAACTTTGATGCAAATGATAAGTTTCTTTTTTATTTTTTACAAAAATAAATATGTTAGAAAAATTTTATTTTAATATACATAATAAAATAGCTCTAAAATTATAATTATTTGTATTTCAAATAATTTTTAAGATCTTTTTTACTATTTTTGAAATTAAATTATTATTTGGTCTAGAAATATATTAATATTTGATCACACACTATAAAAACTAAAATTTATTCTTTGAGTAAAAGTATTAGATATATTTTGTTATTAAATAATAAATAAAATTTTAAATTATAATTATTTACATTCGAGATAAATTGTAGCAACTATTAGTTTTTTTAAATTAAAATTTTATTTTGTTTGAAAATATTTTAATGAACTTTGACCATAAATTATAAGAAATAAAATCTTATATTAAAAAAATAAAGAAATTTTATTTTAATATAAATAATAAAATAGTTTATAATTATTTATTTTGTGATAAATTCTAGCATATTTTAATTATTTTTAAAATTAAATTATTATTTCTTATAAAAATATTTTAAGAAACTTTGACCAAAAAAAGTAAGAAATAAATTTTAGTTTTATTTCTAATATTTATCTCTAATGTAAATAACTATGATTTAAAATTTAATTTATTATTTAATAAAATGAAATTTATCTAATACTTTTATTCAAATATATTTTAATTTTTATAGTTTATGCTCAAATATTAATACATTTTTAGACCAAATAATAATTTAATTTTAAAACTAGTAAAATAGATCCTAGAAATTATCTGAAATAAAAATAATTACAATTTTAGAACTATTTACTATATGTATTAAAATATTTTTCTTAATCTTTTTATTTTTGTAAAAAAAAAAAAAGTTCTATAGTTTGTGGCAAAAGTTGGTCAAAAGATGAGGAAAAAATGAAGTGAGGAAAGAAAATGAAGGGGAAATGAAATTGGGATGTTGAAAGCTCTAATTTATGCCAATTTTTTCTCGGTTTTCGTAGCATCACGTGTCTTTTTCCTTCAAAATGGTGGGGTTAACGGCAGTTAACGGAGCATAACAGTCATGTGCGTGAACATAGCTTTATGGAACCAAAAAAGCTTATTTTTGAATTTAATAATACCAAAACTCAAACCTGCAAAAATTTTGGTATCAAAAACAAAAATAATATTTTTTTAACGATGTCAAAAAAGGATTTTATCCTGTACATAAATGTTTTGTAGCATAAGGTTGGTGCAATATTAATGAATCGATTAATGTTATTAACATGAACTAATGACAAAAAAAATGTGCACAAAGTTGTCATTAAATACAATTAGTGACTCGTGTATGGAGACTATCTAGTGACATTAATAATCACTATTTTATGTCACTATAGATGTATTACTAATTATATTTAGTAACAACTTTATATATATTTCACTAATAATTATAGAGTGACCAAATAATTATATAAAAATTATTATAACTTAATATATAATATTAGTGATAACTTTGAACTTATCACTTGATATTTCGTCACTAATATCATATTTTCTTGAAGTGATTGATATTTAAAATAAAATTAAAAAGAATATGTTTTTTAAAATATTTATTAATAATATCATGCTGAGAACAGATACATTATTGCCTGTTTTTTTTAAAAATTAATTAGATTATAAATTGCCTACTTGGACAAATTGAATAAATATTAATGTAATTTAAAAATTATTACAGTTGAAGTACCACGTTTCGACGTTTAATTTCCGAGCAATGCAAACAGAAACAACACCAACCCCATTGCTCTACAGCGAAGATGGAATCCATAGGTCCCCAAGGCCTCCCATTTTTCTGCCCAACCTTTCTATGATCTCATTCCTTTTCAGAAAACTCCCATCCAATGCTCACTCTCCTGCACTTATTCAGGCTGAAACTGGCCAAACCCTTACATTTTCTGACCTAAAAACTCAAGTTTTCAACTTCTCCAAAACCCTTCTCGACTTCAACATCTCCAAGAACGATGTCGTCCTCATCATATCCCCCAACTCCCTCCTCTTCCCCGTTGCTATCTTCGCCGTGGTGGCCGTTGGGGCCATTGCCACCACCGCCAATCCCTTATGCACCGCAGCTGAAATCTCCAAACAGGTCAAAGACTCCAACCCTAAGCTCATCATCACAACCCCTCAACTCCATGACAAGATTAAACACTTGAATCTTCCTTGCATTATGCTAGCTACTTCCAAGATTCCAATCTATAGTTCTACGACTTCAAGCAATTCAACGTGGTACTACAGCCATTCCGACACGTTTTCTTCGGACATAGCTTTGCCTCCGGTCATGCAAACGGATGTTGCCGCCATCTTGTATTCCTCCGGAACAACTGGAACTAGCAAGGGAGTAGTTTTAACACACAGAAACTTTATTGCATCAGCCCTGATGATGACATCGGATCAAGAATCCTACGGTGATTCCAGGAATGTGTTCTTGTGCTTCCTACCTATGTTTCATATCTTTGGCTTGTCGGCTTTGTTGTACGCTCAGCTGCAGAGAGGGAACACGGTGGTGGTAATGGCACGGCATGAGATGAAGAAGATGTTGAGTGCTGTTGAGAAGTACAAGGTTACACATTTGTGGGTGGTGCCACCTGTGGTTGTGGAGCTGGCCAAACATCAGGAGATGGTGAAAGAATACGACATATCGTCAGTAAGGGAGATCTTATCAGGGGCAGCACCACTGGGGAAGGAGACAGCGGAAGAGTGTGCCAGGATTTTCCCAGATGCTGTTGTATATCAGGTAATGAACGAACACATTCTCATCTTAACAGTGTTGTGTGTGGAGTTTGTGAGCCTGGAAATTGGAATCGATGATAGATTGAGGGTTATGAACATTTTCAGACTTGAGAATACATGTAAACAAATACGTTTTTGCTCCAAGCACTAAAAGAAAATTGATGTTTTCCTACACTATAAATAACCACAACTTTAAAAATCATGATAGATAAATATTATATATCAGGATACTCAAACAAACCAATACAAAAATTTAAATTTTCATCATGGTTAATCAACATTTGCTACGATTTTTAGGTATGACCAAAATATTTGTTGTAATTTTTAGCTATAGCTAATATTATGGTCTCTCTTACGGAAATAACTTAATTGCCATAAAGCAATCGTGGTTAATTTGTAATTTTCATAATGTTTTTTTTTATCATAGTAATTAACTATAACAAAAAGTCATATTTTTTGTATTGAACTACAATTTTGATGATTTAAAATTGAGAATGAAAACGAAACCGAACAAGGGCCTGTGCTGTTTGGCAGGGCTATGGCATGACCGAAACCGGAGGGCCTATTTCGTTCGGAAATGTAAGGACCGATACACCTTATTCGGGCTCGACAGGGGTGCTCGCTCCAGGAGTAGAGGCTCAAATAGTGAATTTAGGTACTATGAAACCTCTTCCTCCTCTCAGAAGAGGGGAAATATGGGTTAGAGGGCTGATGGTGATGCAAGGTAAGAGTTAGGTTAGTGAGTATTTCCTACAGATTCTAAACGTATGTAGAAAATATAAAAACGATGGAACTGTAAGACACAAGATTTATATGGATTAGATCACGAGTTTTCATTTCCTATCAACTCTTTTTCTAGGCTATTTCAACAACCAAAAGGCGACGATGGAAACTATAGATGAGCAAGGCTGGCTGCATACTGGAGACATCGGATATTTTGACGAGAAGGGAAGACTCTATGTTGTCGACCGCGTAAAAGAGCTTATCAAATGTAACGGCTATCAGGTATGTATGTACGGACATTTTTTTATTGAAATCAGGTTTTAAAGTCAAACCAATTATAAAGCAAGAGTGATACACTTCTCATATATTGGTGACTTATCCTAAACTATACACCAACCGCACTGGAATTGTATTGCACTTCAGATCCAGTTAAATCCGATCTAAGTTAAAATTTCAATGTATGTACTAGGACATTATTCATTGCATTGGCTTCAAAAGAATTCTTACAGGAATTTCCGAGGGAACAATTGATTCAGGTCTTGTGTCTTGGGCTGGTTTAGGTTGCACCAGCAGAGCTTGAAGAGCTGCTTCTTACTCATCCTGAGATAAAAGATGCTGCAGTTATAGGGTATGCAGTAGTAACACAAGTTCATGTTGAATTTCTTGGAACGGGAACAGAAAAATTGTCTCTTGAAGCCTGATTATATTATTCTTAAATTGAATTTGCCTCCCTCATTATTAAAAAAAAAATGCATTATTCCCTATACTATACTTAAAATTCTTGATAAATTAATATTATTTAATTTATTATAGTCAAATAATGCAACAGTAAAAATTTAAATTTTGACCATGATTAATCAACATTCGTCATGATTTTACCTAGTGATGATCAAAATATTTATCATAGTTTTTTGTTGCAGTTAAAATTTGGCTTCGGTCGCTTGCAGATACAACGATTTATAGCCATTACACAGTTATGATTAACTAGTATGCTGTAGTTTTAACTTTTAACTATAATAATTAATTTAACCATAACAAAAAAATCTTATTTCTTTTGAAAAGTTGCTTAATTTGGTATTTTTTTTATGGAAAATCACCCTCAGGGATACAACGAATCACCGAATTATTTTAGATGACAATTCCAAAGAGTTTATTTTGGAAGTTCTGTATGATTGATTTTTATTTTTATTTTTTCTGTCGGAAAGAAAGATGAAGAAAACGAGATTTGCATGTCGTTTTTTTGGAGTGTCCCATAATCGAACTATTACTTATGCGACGGTATATAAGCTTTTGACTGAATGAAATTGTTTAGATTGGCTGATGCTGAAGTTGGTGAAGTCCCAATAGCATATGTGGTCCGCTCATCCACCACTTCGCTTGTCGAAGAAGAAGTGAAAACATTTATTGCAGAACAGGTACAATTACTTGTGTATATACATAGAAAGGGAATAAAACAAGAATTGCAAACCTTCAACTTGTGACTATATAATTATATATTAGGAATAATTACATTGTTTTTTCCTAAATTTTGGTAATTATATATAAATTATCTATACATGATTTGAGAAATTACGTTAATTTAGTATCCCAGATGTTCGCAAAATTTATTATTTGGTCCTTAATAAATTTATTTATAGGACTAAAATTACAATTTTCGATCAAATTGATCGAAAAAAGACTAAAATGACAAAAAATTATAAAGTTATAGGACTAAATTGCTAATATTAATTTGTACAAGACTAAAAATGCAACTCCTCCTAAATTACTGGACTAAAATTATAAATTTTTTTAGGGTTAATTTTTATTATGTAATAATGAATTTATCATTGTGAAAAAAATATTTTTTATTATGTAATAATGAATTCTTTATTTTTGTTGGATTGAATGCTTTAATGGTGACAGGTTGCGGCATACAAAAGGTTGAGGAGAGTGATTTTTACTGACAGCATTCCTAAGTCAGCATCAGGAAAAATTTTGAGAAAGGAACTCGCTCAAAGATTTCTGTCAAAACTCTGATCAAGATTGTTAAAAACCTTATACAAGTGTATGTACAAATGTTAGAAAATTAGGGCAAAATGATGGGCAGAATTTATTTTGGTATCACAATTATATCAGGTATTGTTTTTAGTCCCATAAAACTCATAATTATGTATTTTAGTCTCAAAAAGGTCATGTGCATTGGGGTTTCTGAGACGACAAAAGCATCATTTGGGACTAAAAAGGTGGTGTGATTTTAGAACTAAAAAGTCCCAAATTACATTTTTGGGGACTAAAAAGACGTGATTTTAAATTTTATGGAACTAAAAGAGTCACCAGCTATAGTTGTGGTTCTACCCTTATTTTATAGGACTAAGATAACATTTTGCCCTTAAAAATTATACTAAATTAATGCTACGAATAAGAATTAGATAAATCAAATGTAAAAAGTTAAATTATAACTAGATTCTTACTCATGGTTAAAATATTTATCATGATTTTAGTTATGACTTATATTTTGGTGTCATTTACTAAAATAATGATCCGTAGATGTTGCGAATTTTTAATTAATTATTAGCTAATCACATTGAACAGCGAGTTAAAAGAGAAAATGATGAAATTAATTTGAAGGTTGAAGATCATATCTCAAATATCATAAAACTGAAAACCAAATCAAAAATAATTTAAGGAGTGTTTGCAATAACTTTAACAAAAATGAAATTTGGATGTTTTAATTTACAACTTCTGTTTTCAAGGCTTTGAAGTTGAGCGGAAAACAACGACAACCTCATAAAGCATCATATAAGAAGAGAATTTTTTGTACTAATTTGTTTATACTACGTACATGCAGCATTTTCAAGAAGAAAGGTTTTCTATCACACTTTAATTATATACTAACACATTATTCGTATGTATCTCACTTTTAAATTAATTATAATTAAATATAATCATATGCTTTAATTTCCAATATATAACACGAACATATAAGAAATTCAATTTAAATAAAAGAAATTATGTATTACTTTAATTGGTAAAATTGACACCTATTTTTAAACTCAACAAAAAATAAAACAAAATTACACTGTCAAAGTCTTTTGATGTGACTTGTGAGTACTTCCCTTTTGCCATGAAATTTTTTTCCTTTGTTTATTAATTCTTTCCATTAGAAGAAGTGTTACATTTCATCATTGTTTTTTTTTTTTTATTATAATTAAAAAATAAATAAATTATGATGAGTACGAATTAGTTACCATGGCCACACAGCGGCCGTTAGCCAATGTTTCTATATTAGACAGCCTGAAGTTGCGATAAATATTTTGATTTAAATAGCACATACTAATTAAATGAGGTTAAAATCTAAATGTTTGTATTATTTTATTTAATAGTGCTAGATAGTATTAATTTATTATTATTTTTAATGTAGGAAAAGATAGATTATCTTTTTTTAGAGCAGACCACACACACCCAAGAAAAAAAAATTAAATAAACAGTTTCAATCAAACTGACAAAAGTTAACTATTTCATTATTTGGATTTTGTGTTAGTCACTAAACAAACAGTCAATAGAAATTTGTTCAAAGTGCCGTCCTAATGATGTCCTAAAATTGGGATTATTGTACAACAGAAATGACATTAAACAAGACATAAAGCTGCAATCAAGTGAAAGAAAATGTAGAATAAACAAAAAAAAAAAACATGATTTTTCATGGTTTTTTAAAGGTTGACTGGTTCTACAAATTGTCATAATTATTAAATTTTAAGGTCTGAATCTTACTGTTTGAACAAGGTATTGTTATTTGTGACTTATTTCAACATTCTTATTCATGTGCTAACATTAAAAGACCTGTATTTTTGTAAACAGTCGTAACGTCTGGTTACACGAGTAGCAAAAAATCAACCAATGGTATTAAACATAGTGATAAATTACTGCATTACACATGTGTTAATTGTGATATAAAACATGAAATAAGAACATCCAAGAAAAGAATATATATTTCTTGAAACAAAACCAAATATGAGTCTAAAACTTGAGGTTCATGACTGTCTGTGAGATGGTTTTGGCTAATTAAGATTGATCAGGGGTCAGAACTGATGGATTTCTCTTCATGTTCCCTTATAGTGTTTATGATCCCAGCAACCTCCCTCATGTTAGGCCTTGCTGCTGACGAGATATCAATGCATTTCAAAGCCACCTGCAGCAAACTCACCATGCTTTCCTCACTTGCACCTTCTGAAACGAGCGCCTTATCGAACACTTCAACTGTCCATTCTTCTCTGATCGCGGAATTCACCCATCTAGCTAGATCGAATCCGTTGTTTTGGACTACATTGCCGGTTAGCAGCTCAAGAAGGATGATGCCGAAGCTGTATGTGTCTGTCTTGAATGCATTGTTTGAGGAGATGATGCCTCCAGGAGGGGAGTTGTTTTCTTGGAAGCTGTCTAACTGAGCAAGAAATGACTGATCTTGGTTGTCGGCATCTGCTAGGCCGTATTCACTTATAAGCGGCTCCATTTCATTGCTGAGTAAAATGTTGGACGACTTCAGGTTTCCATGTGCTATTCCATCGGCTTGAAGCCCTTCATGCATGTAGGCTAATGCCGCGGAGATCTTGGATGCCAAGGCTAATCTGCTTCCCCAGTCAAATGATTGCCTGTTTTTGGATTCTGAAATTAACAGGCTCAAGTATAGGTCATGACGGTCTAGAAAGACATGTCAGTAAACCATATAGCAGAAAGCGAACTTCATTTGCTTCAAGTGGAGTGAGAGATGGATGAACTTACCATGGAGAAGCCTAAAGAGGCTACCATTCTCTTGAAATTCGTAAACCAGGAGTTTTTCTTGGCTGGAGCAATAAAATGCAACGACAGGCAACACGTTTGGATGCTTGACTTGGTCTATCCTCTGCATCCTCTTCTTGAAATCATCCCTTGAAATATACCAGTCCCTTATTCTCTTCACTGCCAGAGTCACTCCCTCATTTAGTGTCACCTTGTAGAGGCTTCCATTTCTGCCTCTCCCGAGCAATTCAGCCGGAGACCTCAGAAGATCCTCGAATTTCAGCTCGTTGACCATCGGACTAGACAGGACCACAAGTGATGACGAACCCCTTCCACTTTCAGCCGATGTTATGGAAAACTCTGACCTGTTTCCTCCAACAGCTTTCGACTCACTAGACGTGCTACTTTCCTTGTCGCCTGTCACTTGAGAGCCCTTTTTAGCAACGTTTTTCTTTGAGTTAGTTTTCCCTTTCTTGATCAGTTTGAATGCAACTAGACTCACAATGATTATGCCAATCAAAGCATATCCTGAATACATAAAGTAGTCTTTCTTAGAGGAACCTTTCTTTCGAGCTGGAGGGGAAGGAGGGCAAGCATTTGGCAATGGCTTCCCACACAATCCAGGATTGCCCAAAAAGCTCGTCCCATTGAACCGGCCCCCAAGATCAGGAACCGGGCCGCTGAGATTGTTGTTGGAGACATTAAATTCCTCAAGATTGGAGAAATCAAACTTTGGTATCTCCCCACTCAGCTGATTGTTATCAGCAAGAAAAGTCAGCAAACCAGAGATTCTTGACATGTCCGGAATACCCCCAGAGAAGCCGTTATCTGATACATCAACCCTTTTCAAATTGCTCAACCTCGACAGAGATCCAGGGAGACTGCCTGAGAACTTGTTCCCGTGCAGATAAACATGCGTGAGGTGGCGGCATTTGGATATCTCGTCAGGCAACGTCCCAACGACGTTGTTGGAGTTGAGGCTGAGTACCATAAGAGCCTTTGTTGAGCAAAGAGATGCAGCGTCCAGCATCCCTGTGAGATTGAGTTCGTCGAGCACTATTTTTTTTATGGTTGCTAAATCGCTGTAACAGGTCACCCCTTTCCATCCACTTTTGCACGGGTCTGAACTCCTATTCCATCCCCAGTTTTCGCCTCTCTGAGGAGCAAGCTTCTCGATGAACTGCACCAATGCGTCCCTAGCTTCCGTCGTTTCTCCATCAGCCATCGACAGCAGAAGAAAGATTATCTTCAAGATCAACATCAACTGAACTCGAAGCCTCATCACGCTCATGATCAGCTGATTCTCAAGAATAATGCTGGTTATAACTCACTACAAAGTGGCTGAATTCACCACGAAGATCGCGTTTATGGGAAGTGATGATGGACTATGAATACTAACAAGAACTCATGGACTAATAGAAAAAGACACAAAATGATTAGTAATTTGTATTTGTGTGCCGGCAGGGGAGGGAAATAGTCAATGTTAATATGATATGAACATCTCAGTTGGCTTCTGCTCAATCCCAGTGTTGAAATAGTGGGAATTGTGCTGTTACAATCCTGAACCTGTGGAACAGGTCAGAACTAGAAACAGAGTCTTTCTTCTCTAGGCATTCCATATGGTTCAATTATATCGAGAGTTGCGTAAGAAAGTTGTACCATTTAGGGAAAATTCTAGTCCAGATTTGGTCCGATCAAGCCTGAATCAAGTATTTGACAAGTGCTTCATTTTTGTAAGATGGGAAATTCGTGTAACGGACCCACCTATAATAGGACCCAAAACCCGCCCATGTCCCAGCCCAGCTCGAAACCCAATTGGTCTATCTCATAAAACCACCTGATCAAATCTTTTCTATTTCGCAATTAATCGATATAATTTTCTTTAAAAAATTATTATTCATAATTACCTAATAAGGTACTACTATATCAAAAATATAATATAATTTAAAATACATCTATTAAATAAAAAAACAAATAGATTTACAAATATTATTCTAGGCGAGTTATGAGCAAGACTTGGGACCCAACTCGCATCCATAAATGCCAACAACGAAAAAAGTTGTCCTCGGATACAAACCTAGTAAGTTAAACCCAAACCCAACTTCTCCCCATCCGTAACTCCTACCTTAAAATCTTTCCAATGGCTGAGACACACTCGTTTTGTCTACAAATGTGATGCTTGTATAAATAAAATAGATAATGTAATAACAATAAAATGCGTATATTGATAATTATTATCTTTTATTCGATTAAGAAAATAAAGAAACAACTAAAAATTACTCGCTCATTAAAAGAAAGTTGCAAAACCAAATGTACGACTTTATAGTAAAAACTATACTTAACAAAAATCTGGTCACTTTTAAGTAAAAGAGCAACAAATAATCCGATGGGCTAGAGTTGAGAATGAAGAAGCCCAATAATAGCAGTCAACACAACTTCAAGTTCACAGGAAATTAACACTTTTACACAGGACAAACAACAAAAGCATTGCTCCAGTCATGGAAAATCAATCACAGTGGCAGGCATAGATGATCACACTTTCATGAGCCACACAGAAAAATGTAGATATATAGATCATAAATCTTAGAACTTTCAGGCAGACATAAGCCTTTCATTGTCTCACACACAAACAGTACATACATAATACCACACATGGCTACAAGCAGTACATACATACAGTTGGCTCCATGAGCCACTTCGGTGACACATTACATAAATAGCTAACTGGAATTTGCAGGAGAATAATTTGACGGCCAAGTGTTTTGTGAGTAGATGGCCTTTAGGCAATTATACAAGAAATGGAGATACCAACAAATACGGTGACGAACAAATACATGATGATGCACAGTTATGTCTTCAGATCATCTGACATGGCTGATGGTACACAGTGGCGGGTGAGAATGTTCAAGGTTGCCGCTTTTGCAGTCCTTGTTCGGAGAACCACAATCTGCAATCAAATGTTAAATCTCTGATTTGATCATTAAACAGTTCGAAATAACAGAACATGGTGAGAGACAAGATGCAATGAACGAGAGTGATCTATCGAAGAAAATGACGGAAACTCAGAAAGCCCACCTGCTGGTATTCCAAATCAAATTTCATATATTTATCAGTGCAGCTCTCAACCATGGTAACCAAGCTCTTCAGATTCTTAACGGGCTGACCATTAAAGGCAAGTACCTAAATGCAAACAAACGTCGTGAGAGAAAATAAAATGTCATCCAAAGAAGAAAGTGTAGTACTGTATGAAGAGGTACATAGATAATTCAGTTGTGATATCAAGACTGGCTTCAAGAAATAACCTGAGTGTTGACAATGTCCTCGTATCCAATATTGATGTCAGCTACAAGCACCTATAATAATGCGACAAGGTGGCAACAAAGGTAATCAGAGATGAACACTCAAACTGTAATGAAATGTTAAAAGCTCCGGAATTATTTTGATGTTAGGAAGAACCTGGGAAATTACAACAATTTGTTCATCTACTGATTGAGGCATTTCATGTAAGACCTTGTCCAGCAGCTTGACCGGACCTTCACACTCATACTCCTTTCCATACTGGAAATATAAGACCAAAAACATGAGAAGTAAAGATGTGCTATACTCGCTAGTCCCTGTGAACATTATAGCATTGTACATTTTCTAAGCCGTAATCTCCCTTCACACTGCCAACTTCAATGTTCTTGACTAATGTAAGTGAAATTTCCAATTTTGAATTGCAAAAGCAAACTTCTATAGAAAAAAAACCAATACACTAGATGACTATCAAAATCAGAGAGAATGTTAGTAGAGAACCCCATTAAATCATTTAAAGTTACTGAAAACAAGATGCCTGTGGGCACATTTGTCCCTGTACACCATATAAAAACAGTAGATACAGATATATTAAACGCTACTTCATGGTAAAGAGAGCAGAATAGGGGAGATCTAATAGTTATTTAATTGTATAGATGCATGGACAGATTTTCTTTTTATATGATCATAACCTGGTACAGATGCTATTTCCGACTGGAAAGTAGTCTTAGATACAGCTCATATACAGAATATCCAGATTTTGAGTTTGCTAAGGAAACACATATTGAAAGCGAAAAGAAATAGCATTCATACTTAAGCAACACAAATGGCAATTTTATCTGCTGTAAACTTAGCTGTAAAATAAAACCTAAACTGCATACATGGGTAAGAAAGCAAAAAGTAATGTCTTAATACCATTGGGAGGAACATACTCACCTCAGAACGGAGATATGGAACAGAAACTGGCGTAAAAACGAACCCTGCAATGATATAATATGAAGGAGGCTTGCCATTGTTGTGAGCAGGAACAAGCCGTGTATGAGTTCCAAGATCAACTTTGAACTTGAGACGCTCTGAATTACGTAAAACTTCAATTTCAGCACTATCATCAGTATATTTTTGGGACACAAGGTAGCTGAAACCTATGCGCTCTCCATGCCTAAATGGAACTGCAAGTAACCAAGAAAAACAGTCACGTACTTTATCAGTGGAAAGTTACTTAACAGAAGAAATGCCATGAACAAAGGGTTTCACAATGAAGTACACACACAACAGCTTTAGGTCCATATGCATCATAGATGGAGAACTGTACTGTATAAAAGCAAATGACACTGCTCCAATAAGAGCTGTCAAGATTAAATGTATTAACAGTTTAATCAATCTTCATTACTGTTTTGTCTTAGCTACTTCCCCAACTGAAGCTCCCATCTCAGGGAAAGGGGGATGATCCCACACATATGCTTGCACACAAGCAGCATTAACATGTTCAGTAGCTTGCCATCAGAAGTAAATAGTCATAAGAGTAAAACATACTAGCATGTAATTCCCGAATGTATGAAAACATTCAACTTTTCTGTGATAAAGATCAGGAATTACTAGGCAAGTGAAACTTATCAACAATTCCTACTTGCAGGAAAACCAACCAATGGATAACCAATGCTATCCGGCGGGTCAATATCCTTTTCATGAAAATATGAAATAAAATTCTTTGCCCATCAAATTCAAGGCAGCACATATGGTTATATGCACACGTGAGGAGAAAAGCATAACACCAGTACATCTATTCATCTATCAGAAGTCAAAATCTTTATTTGATCTTACCTGTTCCATCTTCAGCAATATCAACCCCATCAAAGCTAAGGATGATATCTGATGGCTTCAAAACCTTGAACAGTGGAGAACTTGGACCAATTCTTCGTATGCGGATACCATTATGATCAAGTTTCATTCCCATTGACAACCGCAAGTCTTTATTTTCCATCTTCTGCCACTCGATCGCAAGAACAGGGAATCCTGCCAGACAAAGAAATATTTCATGAAAACAGTAGCACTTCTTGTAAGACATGCATGCACATATGAGATTTACATATATAATTTATCTAAAACAGGTTAAACTCAAAATGCCATCTATGGAAGTCTTAAAAAGGCGTTACTGGTGTCGGTATGATGTGAAAGAAGAAGAATAAGAAGCAAAAGCAAGAGGAAGAAGGGGCAGTATCCAGATATAGTACCAGTATACATTCCATGCTTCTCGTAATCTTGTATGAAGTGCATGATGACTGGTGTTGGTATGACATAGCCAATATTCTCCACATCCTCATATTTTATTGATTGAAATGCAATACCAACACAAATTCCCCTGTCATTGAAAGCAGGTCCCCCAGAATTTCCAGAGTTTACAGCAGCATCTATCTGTAAGAACAATAATTTTCACAAGATTCAATTTTTTTAGACTAAAAGCTAGAGATGAATTGTTGCTAATTGCAAATAAGCTACCTGCAAACCCAGAAGTTCAGTGGAACCATGAACATATGAGAGAATTTCTATTCGTGAGACAACCCCACTGGTGACAGAGATAGTGTCGCCCCCAATAGGATAACCCACAACTGTCACAGCATCTTGAAGTGCTGGTAGATCACCGAAGACTACAGGTGATATCCCTTCCCAGAATTCATCATCATTTACTGTTAACAAAGCTGCAACATCATTTAAACCACAGTCAATATCATTATAAATAAACTCTAGCAAGTTCCATGCATGCAATTTTCAGGTGATCATCCATTACAGGCTGGCTCATTTATGTTGATAGATGGGATGAAGGAATGATGCATAAAATATATGATTTTATGAAAGATGTGATTACTTTATCTCATGATATCATGTGTACTTCATATGATCAAATTCAGAGACATTAGGCTCATCTTCTTATATTGTGTTTATTTTGATGGATTTAATAATATGATTCAGTAGGTTGTCTAAACTGCACTGCCACCACTTCCTTTCCTTTTCCTTTGTTTTCTTCTTTGCTTCGGTTTCCGGTGGCTTTATTCGACAATAATCAGCAAATCCAATCTGGCCTCGTCAGTATCACTGAATCTGCCATGCCAGCAAAAATCCACCGCTATCTATACGTGCCTCCCTGACAGCCAGGAACTTCGTAACGGACACCGTTATCGCTGTTCCATCACTGCTTAGATGAACCATTATTACTTCATAAATGCATTAGTTCTATTGCCTTATTTAACCAATACACTCTTTAGAAATTTTAGCAACAAGACAAGATCTCTTGGTCTTGATTAGCCAAGAAACATGAATGTGATGACCACTAAAACACAAAATGCCACGTTCTTGCGAGGGGTGTTCACTTGGTTAAACCGTACGAAACTGGCCGAGATCTTTCAACTTGTTAAACTATTTGATGGACCAACTTTACTGGTTCAATTCAGTTACTTGATGAAAATTTTTCAGTTTTGAAATTGGAAACTAAAAATTTCTAAAATAAAAAATATAAAAAATACTCTTAAGTAATTAGAATTTAAGTAACAACAAATAATACTAGTATAAATCAAAATTATAAATTCAATATATGTACACATATATCTATACGTATACATATGCATGCACAAGTTCTTCTATACGATAAGAAGAATATATTCCAAAACAATACAGATCCGAACGCCAAAAAAGATTTCCAGAATTGATACCGGTGGATCTCGCTTTGCACTGCATACTGCATCTTCGATTAGGAAAAGTCACAGCAACAAGTTGACATTCAAATAATTCAAGTAAAACAAGTATTCAAACAACAGCATGACATACAATTCCTTACACCACAAGACTCTGGAGGGTTAACATGGCCGAAGATCAAACGACCAAAGTAGAAATAAATCAATCAACTAAATCTAGAGCATTCTTACCAATGTCGCATTCGACGCCAATAGCGAGAACAGTGGCGACATACTTAGTATCGGAACCTCTCTTTTTCAACTTGATCTGAGTATAATGCTCCACCGAATGCGCACTCGTCAAAACCCTCCTTCCCTGGATCACAAACCCACTGCTGCTCGAACTGTACTGCCGCTTCCGCTGCCACGGCAAAGAGAAATTCGGATCTGTGTGAACACAGAAAACCTTCACCACCGAGTCCATGGCTGGAAGAACCCTAGCAACAGAGCTCTCCGCATTAACCGGCGGAAGCACAGGACTGGTAGCGACAGGCGGAACGTCATTGGAAAGAGTCTCGTCGGTTGGAGCTTCAGGCTTGGGGGTTTTGTTGGGGCGCCCACGGCGGCGTCGCTGGTGTTTAGAGGAAGGTGGTGGAGAATTCGAGGTGACGAGCTCCACGTTGCTGACGGAGGACCTCACTTCATTCCCCCCGGCGGCTGCCTCGGGATTAGTGGCGCCTACGACGGCGTTCTCCGGCCGCTTTCTGGATCGGCGGCCGTGCTTACGCTTACGCTTGTTCCCGATGCCCATAGCTGACATTGAAAATGACGGGGGTTGCTGGCGACAGCGTGTTATATAGACACCTGAAACGGCGTCGTGCGGAATCCCTTTGACTTGTAGAGAAGGAATCAAGAAATATCTTAAGGCTTGAACCTCAATTTAATTTAAAATTATTTTAAAAAACACATAATTTAAATTATTTAAATATAAATAATAAGTTAAAAAAATAAAATAAATGTTTAAAATGCTCTTTGGGTCATTTAAATCAACTCCAGAAGTTCGAAAAAGCTATTTAATATTTAGGGATAATTACACAATATATTAATTTAACATTTAATAAAATTATGATCCTGTGGTGTTTAAATAGCTCAATTTTTAATAAATTATAGCAGGCCTACATTCTCTAATCAATGTCGTGCCATGCACGTTGACCCATGCAATCTAAGCCAAATTTTAATAAAAATTAAATATAAGTGGGAATTGAGGTCAACTATTAGTCAATTGTTTAAATAATTAATAATTTAACTATTAAAAAATTAGTGTCCAGTAAAAAATGTGAAGATGACATATAATATGGGATAAACGTATATTTTGTTCCCAAATACAGTCATTAATGTATTTTTGTCTCAAATAATTTAAAATTGTAATTTTAGTCCTCAAATTTTAATCTTTTTCGTACTTTTGGTCATTTCACTAACTTTTTTCGTTAAATTTAAAAAAAAAATCATTTGAAGTGAAAAAAAATCTTATTTTTCTCTCATTTTGTGGTGTTTTTTAAGTTGTAATCTCAGTGTATCCATTTTCCTTAGTTTTCTTCAAACTTCAAAAGAGAATAAATTAAAAAAAAAAAAGAAAATTTAAATTTATTTATTTTTATTTATTCTAAAGTTTGAAGAAAAATAAGAAAAAATGAATGCATTAGATTACAACTTGAAAAACACTACAAAATGGGAGAAAAATAGCAATTTTTTCCCACTTTAAATGAAATTTTCGTTAAGTTTAACAGAAAAGTTAACGGGAAGGCAAAAAGTGTCAAAAAAGTTAAAATTTGAGAATCAAAATTACAACCGTAAATTATTTAAGAATCAAAATCGTATTAATAACTATATCTGGGATAAAAAAATGCATTTATCCCCATATAATAAGATATAGCATAGATTAATTTATACTGTTATTTTTGTTTTCCAAATTTTGTGCAGTAAATAAATTCATTATGATGAATAGGAAGCCGAAAATGAGTAATGGGTCTATGTGATATTGGGCCTATTGCAGACCTAATTTTGGTTGATAGATCTAATTTGTGCATAAATTTGATTTTTTTTTAAGGTTTTAAATTAGGCCCTTTGGGTGGGAAATTTAGTTAATACTCGAAAAATATAAAAAGTATATCATACAAATGAAAATCTGATAAACCGTCCAGCATAATGCAACAAGTTTTTAACAAAATAGGTAAATTACAATGACACCCTTTTAATTTGCGCAAATTATAAATGTATTAATATTAAATTAAAAATTATAATTACCTCAGCGAAATTTTGTAAAACCCAATGCTTGCCAAAAAAGTGCTTAAGTTCAAAAATAGCCTAGCCCAGAAAATGAAAAATATGTTTTTGAAAGACAAGAAAATCATTAATCAATATCAAGAATTGACGTCCAAACATAAACCATCATACTGTTGCTCTCACAAACAAATCATTACCTCTCTCTCTCTCTCTCTCTTTATATACATATACCATCAATTCACTCTCGTTCTAACCATCATCGTCGACGGTGAGGTCACTTTCAACCCCTACATGTGGCTCCTCTCTATCAGTTCAGTGTTGTTTTTTTTTCTCATCTATCAATTCAGTTTCATCTCTACTTTTTATTATTGGACATAAATAATTATTAGAGATCGCATCAAAGATAAAATCGAACATCAACCAAAATCCTATCAAGTTTAGTTACATACAACACAGAACAAATATAAAGTGAGATAATCATAATTTTTATTTGTAATTAGAGCAAAGCAAACATTAATTGAACCAAATTGACCATTTCCAAGTTTAGGGAGACAAGAGATATAATAATTGAAGCAACCTTAGATTCCAATTCCATCCCACTCATGATGCTAGCAAACTTCTCTTGATCATCTTTCAGTTGATATTGTCTATTTATTTTTATTTTTATTTTTATTTTTTTGTGTAATAATGAATTATGCCCTCTTTTCATCATGTTGCTTAATCTTTACTTAAGCCATATGCCAACCCACTATAGCTCTTTAATCATGGAACTTGGCTACCTTCACATTTTTCATTGCTTTAAGGATGTGTTTGGCCCTAAACGTCCTTACTGCATTATTTATAAGATTTTATAAGTTATATATTTTATAAAATATTTTTAGTGTTTAAGATGTTACATCGTGTATGGATTGATGGTAGGAATTTCAGATTTCTAGTAACAAATCTTTTACATTTATTATGTGATTCTGTATTATAAAAAAAAAATTCAAATACTCCAACTATTATTATGAAATATATATTTTTTAATATTTATGAATTTTAAATTCTTCTGATATGGAGTCATTTAGACCTTACATCCAAATATATCCTTAGCTAGCCTCCACAATCTCTGATATAATTGTCCAAGTAGTTAAATTTCCTAATTTAACCCTAAGCCCCCAGAGTGCTGCACTCGCAACTTATCTACCAATTGCTCTACTTTTATACATGAAGAGGTTTAGCAAGATGGGCAAGTAAGGATCATAGTCATTCCTAAATGTCTACCTGTTTAATTGATTCATCGAACACAAAAAATTCGAACAAAATTTTTTTTTCCTAACATAAACATATGGACCTCTAACGATGTTGGACGTCCCAAAGCCAACAGCTAACATTATCACAAGCCCCATCTCTGATAACCAAACCTAAGAGATGGTCCCTATCGATATAATTCCTCAAATAATTATTTGCACTTGTTCAAATGAGTAGTTCTTCTTACATTGTTCCAATCATGTAAGAATATTTAACTCTTTATTCCTGCAGGCTGCAGTGGTCCTCCATACAACAAAGAGACAAAAATATGTTAGTTGCGACGGAAACATCCGTCTCCAAACAAACAACCACGGGTAGTGTAAGAAGTGGGGCTCTTTCGTTTGGGGGATAAAAAGCGACGGATTCTTGGACGGTGTCAGGGCTACTCTGGGACAAGGAATATTAATGTCAATTCCATCACTTCAAGAACGACACATTTATTTAATAGTTTATAAAACTCAAACATTATATTAAAACTTTATAATTCTTATATTTTGAAAAAAAAAACAGGGTTTTCTGAATTAAATTTTAATATTAACTCAAAAAAAAAACCTTCAATTTTTAATCTTATATATTAACTATAAAATTACGATAACTGGAACTTTATAATTTTTATGATCTAATTCAATATAAATACTTTGAGAATTTAATTTTAAAATAAAAAACATACTTTATAAGCTCTAATAATATTTTACAAAGTACGTGACTTTACAAAAGAATTTAAATAAGTTTAGCCAAATTTCTTAAAGTGAAATTCACGACGTTGTCGAAAAAAAAATCAAGATGTCTTTTATATACTCTTAGGAAGAGGAAAAGGAAGAAAAACTGTAGAATTAATCAGCAGTTTGGTGTTTATGACACTGCTCTGTTGGTGGAGTGCTTATACTCCCAACTTAAAGCAGGTTTTCAGCTTTTACTAGTAAAAACCTGAATAAAAATGAATGTTTGTATTTTCAGTTTCTGCTTACCAAACCAAGTTAAGAATTCCACTAATTAATGATATTAGCATTATCCAAGAAACTACATTTAATTCTTTCGGAAATTAAGGAAAAGGTAAGGAACTAGGTATGATTATTGAAAATGATTTGGAGAAGGCTTATGGTAAAAATTAACAAAAAGGGATTTTTTATTTTACCAAACATGACTAAAAATTTCCCACCCATATTACTTCTCACAATTATAAATAACAAATCTTCTTATCAGGTTTTTTTTTTATATATTGGTGAAATGTGGGCAATTGGTATCACTGAAAAAATGAATTTTGGCTATAATATAAATGATCACGATTTAAAAATTATGATAGATTAATGCTATTAACTACAGTTAAATAATATCAACGCAAAAATTTATTTTTTTACCATGAGTAATCAATATTTGTTATGATTTTTAGTCATAGTCAAAACATTTATGATGGTTTTGGCTTACACCTGCAAAATACAACACTTAATGACCATAATGAAGCCATGGTTAATTTGTATTTGTTACAATTTTCTTCTTTTGACTATAGTAACTAACCATAACGAAAAATTATATTTTTCTAATGTATCTTGTATGAATGAGGTTTGAAAATCCTAAATAACATGGATCATATTATGTCAATATAACGTAACTTTTATTAGTAATATGGTTGCGTATACATTGTTGAAATAAG
Source organism: Sesamum indicum (assembly GCF_000512975.1). Taxonomy (NCBI): domain Eukaryota; kingdom Viridiplantae; phylum Streptophyta; class Magnoliopsida; order Lamiales; family Pedaliaceae; genus Sesamum; species Sesamum indicum. The sequence continues at coordinate 14,289,830 of NC_026152.1, forward strand.
AAAAATGTCCACAGACCTTGTACGAGTCCAAGAATCTCTGCGTTTTTTGCCAGGTCAATTATGAGGTCATCATCTATGAAGACAGTCCGATATGCTAATGTCATGGATGCTCAATTATTCACTTCATATTGATGTAATTAATTCAAGTGGATTTCTATTATATATATTTCCTTTAAGTATCGGGTATGTATTGTTAATTGTAATTACTGCAATATTTATGATCCGTGGATCAATCAGTTTGACACTAGAAAAAAAAAATTATTCGCTACAATTTTTAATAGTTATGAACTAAAAATCGTGATAATAATTTTTTATTGACTATGTTTAAATAAAATTGATACAAAAATATAAATTTTCTACAAAAAAAAATTATTTATCATGGCTCAAATAGCCATGGCAAAAGTTTTAGCCACCCTCGCAGATACTAAGACCAACTATTATTGCATGACCATAATCAATAACTATTTTATTTTTAATCATAATAATCAGCCATAGTTAATATTGCATTTTTGTAGTGCGACATAAATAATTGAAAATTATAACTGAGTTGCATCCAATCTTGTTCCCTGCGTGCTGGATCTTGAGGATTAAACACGCGACATGATATCAGAAAACTCGAGGAACGACATGAAACATAGGAGAATCTCTTTGATATATATAAAACTCAGATCAAATATTATCCATACTTATTTTGTAGTTTTGCACTTTAAAAATGAAATCTCTGTGCAAGTGGCGTAGCCTTAAAAAGATTGGCAGAATTTGAAAAACAAATATTTTGTTTAAGCAAATATATAGGGGTATATATATATATATATATATATATATATAATAGCCAAGACAAAGCCGGCCAAAGAAATTCATCAGACAAAACTGTTTGTGGAAACCAATGCAATCAACAAATTTTGTGAATATTATTGATAGTCATCAATTGGTCATCATGGATTTATTTACTACATGGTTTAATGTTAACTAGATCAAGAATGTTTTGTCAGAACGACAAGATCAGACTCACAAATGAACATTCCTTATGCATTAATTAAAATGTGATAAACATTAGGTTTGGCTCAAATCAAATGAACCTTTTAGGGTTTTGAATCTATGATGTTGTTAATGTTATTCAACAAATTCGTTTTTCTATTATTAGAGAAATTGATTGGTTAAAGCATGTAGATATTAGTCATAATTAAAAATTATGATAAATATTGATTAATTCTGATAAAAGCTTTTGCATTAATTTTATTTGTTTGTAATAGATATTGTGAATTTACTATAATTTTTAAGTCCCAGTGATTGTTTTATAGCGTGCGAAAGGATCCGTTCTTTTTTTAGTGAACGGAACAGAAATCCTATAAATATTAATGATGAAATTCTTGAAATTAAGACGTTGATTTGTTTTTCTTCCTATCACTCTCATATTATTATAAGGGTAAATTACAACAAGCTCTCTTAAAGTTTGCTATAATTATAAACATAGTCTCGTCGTTTGAAAAAATTATAAATACTTTTCTGAAATTCATGGACGTTTAACAAATAAACCCCTATAATGGGCTATCATGGAGGTATTTGTGAGACAACCGTTAATTCTATAGAGTACTTATAATTTTACAAACAATGAGAAAGTAATTATAATTACGACAAATTTCATAATAATACGTTGTAACTTGTAAGCTTGTATTGAACTTCACATTTTAATGAGAAATTCATAAAGTTGTGTGTAAATTTTAGAATTGATGATGGAAAAAAAAAGTTTATGTTATATTATATTTAATAAAAAGAGTCAATTTTTAAATACTTTTCTCATTAAGATTCCAGATTCAAATTCAAAGGAAAGACCCCAAAATCTTGAAAAAGAAAAAGCAAAAAAAAAAAAAAGCAGGGGTTTAGCCAACTACTGCAAGTCTTGTTGGAGAAGTATTTAATGATCAACATGGTCCCACCCACCTGGTCCCCTTCACATTAATTGTCCTAGAAAAAGTTATTGACTTCTTGTAGAATCAAGTAATAAAATAAACAAAACCTCCCAAAAGATAATTAAATTTTTCATAATCCCACTTATCCAACATATTAAACAAAAATAGATAAAACTATCTTTACAGAAAAAAAAATTATTGAAGAACAAGCCCACATTATAAAATGAATATTTAAACGAAAAGATCAATTGATTAAAAAATATTTGCAGTAGCTTCTAATTTTATGGCCTGAATAAGTTGTAGAGAAAATATATAAATTAAATAATAGTAAAAGTTGAATATTTGAAAATAAAAATTAAAAAGAAGTTGCGATCGAAATATTTGAAAAAACAGTTTAATATTTACAATTTTATTAATAAGCTGTAGAAGTTAGTAAAAAGTTGATTATAACTTTTTTATTTAGATCTAACTTAATTTAAAAAAATTTAAAAATAAAAATATTTTTTCAGCTTATTTTTATCAATAAACGGATAAAAATATACAAACCTAAATCAAGAAAATGGAGTCCAAAAGGGTCATGGAACTGTAAATGCAGGCAGTCTGTTTCAGTCTCTGTCTAAAAGAAGGAAAAAAGAACTAGATTATATGTATATACTTAGACATGTATGTATATTATAGAGTTTAATGCAATTTATTTATTCTGTAATAAAAAAGTGATAATTTATGTTAATTAAAACAAAGTGATTTATCCCTTCTCCAAAAAGATAAATTGTAAATATTTTTTTATAAGAAAATAATTTATATATTTGTAATATTACAATAATTACTCACATTTTTTCCTTATGTTATATGTCTTACATGCATTAATTTGCAGGGCATCCATAGATACTACAGTCCCATTATTATGGGGGAAGGAAAAGGGTCAATCTTTACATAGCAAAGCTTAAAAGTAATTACCACAAATATAATAAAGTTTCAACAACTCTGCTATAAAAGATTTCTGTATGAGTAAGTATCATGTGACCTATTCAACTCTCTCTCTCCCTCTTTCTCTCTCATAAGAGCCCATAAAAAAATAGCCTGGCTTTCCAACCAGTCCAACCACCAGAGACCTCAAAGTTTCTATCTTTTTGCTGAATTTCTCTGGTTCATCAGTACCCACTTTCATCTTAGTAGTTTCTTGAATTGTGTGTGTGTATTGTGATGCTAAAATGTCTGCGAGTGTTTCAAGATTCATCAAGTGTGTGACTGTGGGTGATGGGGCTGTTGGCAAGACTTGTATGCTCATTTGCTATACCAGTAACAAGTTCCCCACTGTGAGTTCTCTGCTTTTCTTTCTATTTGACCTTGCGGGAAAACATGTTCTTGTTACTGAAAATATAAGTGCTAAATTGTCCATAGACGTCCTGGAAACTATGTAGTCTTGTCATGTCTTTTTGAATGTGAGGCTTCTGGATTTGCAGCTTTTTTATGCAACAAAAGGGTATCTTGCTTTCATTTTACTTCTGGGTCTTTGCTTTTGGTATCTTTCTTGAACTTTGTGATTTGGGTGAGAGTACTTATCTGCCATTTTTGTTTTATAGTTATATTTTACTATTTAATACTTTTGGGCATCTCTTATGATGTTTTAATCTTTGTATTTGATGGAAATTAGGACTATATACCTACAGTGTTTGATAACTTCAGTGCAAATGTGGTAGTTGAAGGAACTACGGTCAACTTAGGCCTTTGGGATACAGCAGGTAAGCTTTGTGCTGACTATTAAGATCAAATTCAACTTTTTCATCTGAAGACTCTGGCTGTAAAAGCATGAAAGTGTGTGATTTTCTGTTCAGGGGAAAGCAACCTTTTCTGTAATAAAGAATTACGAACTATGGTTTTCTTGTTTCTGATCATATCAACAGGTCAAGAAGATTACAATAGGTTGAGGCCGTTGAGCTACAGAGGAGCTGATGTGTTCGTCTTAGCGTTTTCATTAGTCAGTCGTGCAAGCTATGAGAACATACTTAAAAAGGTGAAGATCGTTCTGAGGCAGTGCTATTCTTGCAACCCCTTTTGTATTTAAGTACATTTTTTTAGTAATTAGCATGCAGATAGTTACAATATCAAATGGCGTTTTTTGGCAGTGGATCCCTGAACTTCAGCATTTTGCTCCGGGGATTCCAGTGGTACTAGTTGGCACCAAACTAGGTACGTCGCATCATTGATGCTAACCTCGTGTGAAAATTGTTATGGTTGTTCTTGTTGACAATCCTCAACATTTAGTGGGAAACTTAGACTTCCGAATTTTCTGCTACCACTTTGTATTTCTTTCAATAGGCTAGTTTTGCGTGATTCGTGAATTTGGTAGATGTTGCTCCCAACCATGGCGGACACTCTTTAACATTTCTGGGACCTCGGTGTATTTTGAGCACATGCAAACAGAAGCAATAGTGGTTTAAGAATAGAATTAAAGAAAACAAAGCAGTAACTCCACAACAAATAAATCATATTTCTCTTCAAAATAAGTGGTTTAATGCTCATTAGTACTGATTGAGAACTTTATAACCAAAAATGTGCTAACTATTAGCGTCATTCTAGAGATGAATTGATTGATGATGGAAAAAAGTTCAAGTTTTTCATTCCATACAGAAAATGATTTCTCGACACACAGAGGTACATCCATATTAGCCTGTAGTATATACACGGATTGTTTACTGTAAATGCTACTCAAATTATCATTTTTCAGCCGAGGAAAGCCTGACCTGTTTTTACATGCACCCAAATGTTTGTTTGGCTATGAATGTAAATGTGGATGTGGATGTGGGATTTTTGTTCATTTGACTACCATCAACTCGTGAACCTCATCAAACTTTGTTTTATTTGTTTGCCTCCTTTCATCTTTCTTGGTCCTAGGCTTTTGCTAGTTAACATAGAGGCGAAATGCCTGATTCTTCTATTTTCACCTGCATGAAACTCTCTCTCTCTCTCTCTCTCTCTCTCTCTCTTGAGTGCTATATGTTGGAAAGAAGTCACTCCCTCTATCATGAATAGATCTTCGTGAGGACAAGCACTACTTGGCTGATCATCCTGGATTAATTCCTGTTACCACTGCACAGGTGTGTGTTCTCATCATCCAGCTGTCTTCTCTAATTTTGTTTACATCTTCAAATAATGACGGCGTATGCATAATCAGGGGGAGGAGCTCCGTAGACAAATTGGCGCCTCTTACTACATTGAGTGCAGCTCCAAAACTCAACAGGTAGTTCTGAGCTTATTCTACTTTTGCAATTAGCAGTTCTCTTGTGAGTTCCATTTCTCAGAAATTTTCATGTGGGGTTTTTCCCTTTGACTGTAACCTCTGAAATGATTGACATGTTACCTAGTATAGTTTTCGACAAAATAAGGTACAAATTACATTGCATCCAAGTTTCATTGTCACCATGCTTATGTGGTAGTTGCAACATGCTGTCTCTTACAGCGAGATATTTTCAGCGTCGTTTTCCTTCTACTCGAGTTATCATCTTTTCCATGATGTCCAAATGACTTCTGCTTTCAATGTAACACACAGAACGTAAAAGCAGTGTTCGATGCCGCTATCAGGGTAGTCATCAAGCCCCCACAGAAGCAAAGGGAGAAGAAAAAGCCACGTAGAGGGTGCCTTGTGTCAGTACATCTACTCTTACACTTTTCAGTTTCTGCTAACATTTGCAATCACGTAGCTTGCTAGCTCTCTCCTTGTATTACAAATCGACGTTTTTCTAACACGCCTCATGACGATACCTGAAATTTTATGGTTCTCCGAGTCCTAAGGTTTAACGGTGATCAAAACAAATAGACAATCTTCCATTAGAAAGATAGTTTGGTTCTAACCATAATATTAAAATACCTATAACAGACATTTGCATTATAATTCAGAGTAAGAGTACGTTATAATACATATGCATAAAACACACAGGTAGATACATTCAAGATTAGCTGCTAAATCTTATTTCCAGTCTTAAACTAGGTAATAAACAAGCTTAGGTTTGAATAGCAGGTAGTTTTTTGCAACTTTAAGACTGTAAATATCCTAATTCATACTCAAAATAGTCCCTCCAGTATTAGGTATGCAGCCTGACTTAACATTCCATTTACATCCATCATTCAAGGACCTAACTTCGTGCTGAGTTGGGGGGATTTGCAGGGTGCAGTGCCCCCCCCCCCCCCCCCCCGG
>NC_026152.1:14295944-14306474 GCF_000512975.1 Sesamum indicum
GCCCCCCCCCCCCCCCCTGCCCGAGGGAAAAAGTTCTTTTGACATACACTTTTTTTCAGTGATAAATTTGTAATTTTGTAGTGTTTTACAATGTTCTCGTATAAATAGTTGACAAGTGACCTTCTATTTATTATTCACAAATTCAAATTATAGCAAAATTGATTACGAGCGACTCATGGACGCAGGAGAATTCTCCAAACTATGTATAAATTCATTTCCTGTGTTTGATTTCTTTTCTTATTTTCTGCACACATTTCATCATCTGTCAGCTGATTTCCTTACTTCAGTTGTGCTCGAGGCGGTTTGGCCGTCAGTTAGAGCCTATTGCTCGTAGCTAACATCATTGCCTATTTCTCTACGAATCTTCTTTTTCTACAGTTTCCCTTATACTTTCTTGCCCGCAAATCGTCCATCTCTCCCACCTCATTTTCAATAACTTCACATCTTCAAATTTTGCAGGGATATCTTCTGTGGAAGAACTGTCTACCAGGAATGAAACGCATCAAAGCAGCAGACTTCGTACCATTCTACATGCGGACACATTGTTCTGAGTTCTCTCACTGGTTATAGCATCCATGCCGTAGATTAGTCTTTCCAGGCATAATTTACCCGTTACCTCAACTTTTGTCTACAATTGGATCATTTGGGCAGAACTTATTGATATATGAGTAGTACTGTTTTTTCTGCTGCTGTTGTAGAGCTAGTAACTAAAAACTAATCCTCAGTGCAGATGCATATTTTAGTGTAAGAGAAGTCAAGAACGGTTGTGAAGTTGAAAACTTCGCCATCGCCACAACCTATGTGGATGACGTTTACCTTACTGTGAGAGGTTTTGGGTTCAAACTCAAGTTCTGTCTGTTCCCCTTCTGTCGCATTGTACAGAAAAATTTGAAAGCTTTCCTTATTTAGATCAGTTCTTGCTTACTCGACTCGATTCTTGTTTCAACTTCGTGTGTCTTTATTAGCGAAAACATGACCAGCATCTAGCATTGTCTGAACATGCCCCAAAGACCTATAGTCGCCTGTACAGGCAATTTCTACTCGTCATACCAAATCAATCACATTACAAGTATTATATAATTAGTTACTCACCTTATATGATGAATGGTAGTGATGACAACTAAAAAGGTGGCACAAAATTAGTCCACACCATGGAAAAGGTCTCTTGGAGTATACAAGTACCAAACGCGGAATTTTAAATAAACCCATCTTACAGAAAAGTGGCTAAACGAGTACAGCGCCTACAGCCACAAAAACTCATTATGAGAACCTAATTTATCGTTTTATTATTATTTTTAGTTTAAAATTGTTATTAATGATATTATTGATCGATTTCTTTTATTATAATTTATTATTTAATTGCTCTTTATTGATTGATTGTTGTTAGATATAAAGGGACAATAATATACCGATGATTTTTAAAGATATTACTACAGTGAAGTAATTATTGCTTTTATAAAAAAAATAAATATTTGGCACCAATAATTTCCTATTATTACTGAAGATTTCTAGTGGTATTGATCAAAATTTTGGAAGGGCCGAAGCCAACTTGAAATCTCCAAAGAATGGAGCCTATGCCACTTTTAGTGATTTGCTTTTGACATTAGAGGTTCTATTATATATATATATATGGATCGAGTGTAAAAATATTAAATAATAATATTTAAACTATATTTATAATAGATCTATAATATTTTTAATGTGATATGATTTAGGTTGTAGGTAATTTTACATTCAAATCACATTAAAAGAATATATATTAATATTAATTTTTATAATATTTTCATAATTTAAAAAGTAAATAAAAAGTGTAATTAATATTTTTGCATTTTAATTTTAATTATTTTTTATATTTTTAATGAGAATTTGGTCTACCTAATACCCAACTGAAGTACAAAAAAAAAATTGATAATTACCAAAATCGAACTGACTAATTTGATCCGAATTTCAATATAGCATTTCGATTTGTCAAACTTTTTATTCTGTTTCAGTTGAATTTTAGCGAATGAAATCCCCTAAATATTCCATAGAATTTTGTAGGGAACAAAATAACATATATAATTATGCTTATTATTTAACTGATTAAACAAGTGAATTAATTGGTAACTAAAACCTAAAAACTAGATGTGCAGATGAATGATTGTAAGGCGAATTGACTCAATTAATATTCATTTGCAGACAGTCAAAGTCATATGAATTTAAGGATAAGGCAGAAGACCAGGACAAAGACCCCCATTAATTATTATGGTATACATAGTATTATTACATGTTTAGTATTAGATGGACAAGAGAGAGGGCCACCAAACTCTGTCTTATTTTTAAATATTTTGTGTTTCAATCAAGGAACTTAATACTCGTAAATTCAAGAAATATAATTCTAAACTCAATGTTGCAAACAATGGATGTCATATGCTATCAAGACTTTGGATTTAAAAAATTACAGAATTGCTCGACATGTAATGTTTCATCAATCTATGGGATTGAGGTCTAATTTGGTGGATTCCAAATGTGTTGATGAGGAAGCTCCAAATAAGCTTTGGACAAAACAAATATTCCGTCATAATTAACTTCTTTTTAGCGAGAATAGTTACAACGTGTTTAAAATCAATCTATTTTTAACCCTCTTTAATAAAATCAGCACATACGTAAAAAAAAGTTTTAGGACAAATACAATTTTAAAAATCACCTACATAGACTTATAAATATTATTTTACTTGGTCAAAAACAATGAAAAACACGTATACAAATCGTTGTATGATAAAGGGTGCGTCCGATATGAGAAAAACCAATCACATGTTTGTATTTGGTAGAAAAAAATAGATGGAAGTAGGAAAGTGTGAAAGCAAACTGGTCGAAAGAAGAAAGAATGAAAGAAAGATAGGGTATGGGGGATTAGGGAAAGTGATTAGACGTAGAGGAGAGGAGGGGAGGGGAGGGACACCAAATATGCCAAGATATGCTCTTCAATTCGTTTGGTTCATTAGAGGGAAAAAAGTTAGGACAAATTGCTAGTTGGGTGGTCCCTTTTTGTCCAATGGGACACCCAACCCCACACCCACCTTTTCTCTCCCCTCTCTCTTTATATATATATATATATATATTTTTCACCTGCATATTATTCAAATCGATCGAATCAAACTAGTCATATAATAAATGCAATATATAAATTTAATATTTATTATATAATTGATTAGTTTTTTTAAATTATACATTAATCACACGATAAGTATATTACATTTGTCATGTAATTGGCTTAAATTCGACCAAAATCAGTGTGTGTTTGGATGAGTATTTGTAATATTTCCTATTTCTATGGTAGGAACAAATTATAAACTAAACAGAACCTAAAGTCCTAGTATTTGAGAAACCAACATAATATTAATTTATAGTTTTACTAATGTATTACATAAGTTTGTACAGAGCTACCTGTAAGTTTTGGTTAAAATTTTTTAACTTTTGGTTTAAAATCAATTCAATTTAAGTAGTTTAAAAATAAAAATTGTAAATCAAGAAAATTATTTTTAATTTATTTTCAGCAATAAGTTGATAAGCATTTATTATAAACGTTCACAAATACCTCCTAATATCATTTGTAATTTCGATGTGTGTGCTTAAATTTTTTAAAATTAAAATCTTTTATGGATTAAATTATTTTGTGAAAACTAACTAATTATTGATAATGATAAGTGAAATAAAGAATAAAGCAAATAAAAGAAATCATATGTGAATAAAATAAATAAATAAATAATTTGTTATTATATTTTCAAATAGGAATAATTTTTTTAATATAGTAAAAGGATGCCATGGTACTTTATATAGTATAGATCATTTATGAAAAAAATTTAAAATTAGTGCTACAGAACATATTTTTTTAATATATATATATATATATATATATATTATACTTTTATTTGAAATTATAAGGGAAAATTTTATTTTCTTTTATTTCTTAAAAACTATATATCCAGTAGGTCAGCTATAATTATTGAACTTGTATTTTTTATCAAACACTTTTCATGTATCATATCAATTGTAATTATTACATCTTCATTTCATTCATGAATACATTTTTAAAAATTTCTTTTATCTCACTTTTTATATGAAAAAATCACTATCCCATAAAAGAAATGATAAATCATAACTACTTATAAAATCTTCGTCCAAATTAAATATAGTAATACATACGCAAATTACTCATGTACAACATTATTTATGTACTATTCCAATGAAACCCCTAGTAATTATTGGTACTTCCAAAATTGGTCCTAATCAAAACTTTAATGACATCGAGTGAGTTAGTTGCTATTTGCTAACTATATATTTTGGGATGGTACAATAATACTTTTGCCTTCATACAATTACAAGGTGTAATTTAAGACTTCATGAAACTTAATTACTATCAACATTCAATTTAATTACAAGAACGTCAATATATATACATATATATAATCCTATACATTTCATATATAAACTCATAAATAATGTAAGATAAAAACAAGCACATCAATATTATTCCGATCAACATTCATGATCACAATCATATACTTACAAGCCTTCTTTACGACTCGAGTTAGATAACTTTTTGCCATGATACTTGATGGAGTTAAATGTATGTTTGAATATGTGTTTGTCGTCCAATGAGCTGGAGGTCTTGGTTACAACCCTCGATACTTTGATTATTCTTTTTCTCATGGCCAGTGGGAAAGTGCAGCTTAAATTAACTCAAGATTTTAAGTCCAATCACGGCGACATTGCATGCCATGAAGCAGCAAGTCCATCCAGTCCATAACTACATACCTTGGACTAGCTGATTTTTCATCCAACTTACCGGACACGTCAATCATATTCCATACTCAAATAATTCATTACCACAAAGGGATGCATGTTAGTAAGGATAAGTTTGACAATGGCAGTCCGTTGGATAAAACATATAGCTGAACCAACTATATCACAAGAAAATAGACATCATAAGAAATTCAGAGATATCTTAACCAGTATTAATGGCTTCCACATTTATCTCATTCTACTCTTATAAATAGGGGTTTAGGAGGTAACAAGATTTTTCAACTTCACTTTGGTTCTCGCACACGAATTTCAACTCACGAACACTTACAACATTTCACCACCGAACTTGCCAATTTCTCGTAATATTAATTAGTGATTTTCCGTAAGACTTACTAACTTAAATATTGGATTGATAATCCGTAGCTATTTTGTAAATTAGTCTTTTGATATTTTTAAAATACCTAAAAGATCCTCTAAAATAGTGTGGTACTACTGAACCCCTGTAAGCATCAAACAGACTTAGGCATAGTGTATTTGTAGGTTTGCTATAAGAACTAACACCACTACACCAATTCAAGTTTAACTCCTTTTCTATTTTTGTAACAAAAAGAAAAGACAATTCATATTTCCATTTGAATTTCCTAATGTAAATCAATATTGCATGTCGCCTTATATTTTATATTTACATTCTAGTGTACGTATAAAATACACGGCAACCTATTTCAGAAAATATTTTATACACACGATCTATAAATATATAACAATATGACCCTCTAAATATTGAAAAACAAAGAGAGCAATATGACATCTTGACATGGGGTAGTGAGTTTTCTTTTCAGAAAAGTTTAGAGGATTAAGTTGTCTTTTTAGGCACCTTTATTTTTAATGATTAACCATAATATCACACTTAATTAACTTTTGTTTTTTATTTACTTACTTCTTAGTCGGCCTATTATTGTGTTCTCAAGCCCGATGCAAATTGTGATTGTACCTTGATTTAAATCAAGAATTGAGGTCTGTATTAATTTGTTTTCATGGCCCACCACATGATGCTGATAAAAATTGAGATTCCGAAATTGTCCTCATTTTTTATGCAATTTTCCAGTTTTGTCCTTGTTTTTCATTTAATTCTCTAACCAAATTTCAGTCATGATAGATTTGACTATTTTGCCAAGGGTAAAAATAACTTTTTACTTGTTATCACTTGAACAATGTATCAAAGAAAACATGACATATACTAATAAATACATAATCCATATTTATAATAATATGCGGTAAATATTTGACAAACCAACCCAACTGATTATAAAATTTTAATCACAACTTAATACATTCTATATTAATCATATCATTCAAAGTAAAATTCGCCCTATATTAATATTTTTACAAGGAGCTAATATTTAATTAATTTAAATTCTTTGTAAGAATTTTGAGTGGAATAAATGTAAATGTGAAATGACTGGATCAGATAATGTGATGTTGAGTGGTAGTGAGTAAACTATCATATTTTCTCTTTACAATCATTTGGGAAATCAACATTTCCTCCATTATATCATTAAAGTTTGGAAAAAGTAGAAAATTTAGGTAGCCCCCATTTCACCCACCACATAATATTATAGAGAGATTAAATTGCATTATGGCTTTTGTTGTGGTGGAAACTTTAATTACCCTGTCCTGCACAATCAATACAACCAAGATTTTCTGTAACTATTATTTCAAGTTTGCATGATTGCAACATTATTTATTATGATAAAAAACAAACTAAACAAGTTAGTTACATATGTCATGAAAATCTTGAAAAATGATATTAACTGCTGTACATTGTATGTTTTTCAGGAATTTTTTAGCTTCGAGCATACTTTTTTAACAACAAATAAAGTTACGTAACGTCTATGTTTCCATTTTGGATGAATATTTTTATGTGAGGTATTGTCTATTTTGATTGATTTTATAAATTTGTTCTTAAAAAAACACCTAAATAAAAACAGGTTACATATTCTACTCGACTCGTTCTTAAGTTGTATGATTAAATAGTTCGGCCGGTTCTCCTAATGTTTGAGTCGCATTCATTATTTTAATTTCGGGGATTTGAGTTAAAATAAGAGTATTACATTATTTACTATTCTTGAAATTTAATGTAAGTCAAATAATTATGTGAATGAAGTCGTTAATCAAATGCTGTTGATCGGGTTCAACACAGAGCACAAATACACGTTAAAAATGTAGAGAGTTTTTTCAATGACAATTATCAAGTTATTGAACCATACTCGAATTAAAGAAACGTAATATCAAAGAAAAATAACTAATGTACACTTTTATAACAAAAATGTATTTATAGTGTTTGTTTATGTATAATAAATAATTTTATTTTATTTTTATTGATGAGTAATTTTCTCATAACATAAAAAACTCTCAATTTCTTTATCTTAAATCCATCACTTATTTTTGTTACAAATTATATTATATTAATTTGGACACAATTTTTAGTCTTGCACTTTATCTTATATATATATATAGGTACATTACATTTTTGCCCTATTTTTGGATATGTGTGCTGGAATTTAAAGTGATAAATGTTTGAGTAATGAGTAATTTAACTAAAGTAAGCTTTTAAAATTATGAATGAAGACTATAAGATGTTAATTAAATGAAAATAAAATGAAAGTTTGGTGGAATTAAATGTTTAATGGGAAAGTGTTGAATAGGTGTAGGTGTAGGTGTAGATGTAGATGTAGGACAATGACCATTTTCTCTCTTGCACATGCAATGTAACCTTTCTACATTGCTTTGTGAAAAGGACCCCATTCCCCTTTGTTTCTTAAGGTAGGGGACTAGCTTTTTGTATATCTCCTCCATCATTTTATAATACACTTACCTTCATTTTATTAATATTCATTTACTTTTTTTTTTCTAAGTTTCTTTTTGTCATTTTTTTCCCTTGGGGTGGAGGGATGGGGGACATTTTTGTTTTCTTTTTTGGGATATTTGTTTGACATAATTTTGAGTTTTCAAGAATCAAAATCATGCGGAGAAAAATAAAAATATACTATCAAAGTATTGCGGGGTTTAGGTATTTTGAGAGAGAATATATCTAAAAATATTTGTAAGTTAATATATAGAGTCATAATTATAAATGTAACAAATAATTTGGCTGCGTTCTTCACTAAAAATAAAAAGAGGAAACTTTTTATTTAACATATTTCCCCTTAAAATCCAAACTTTAAAGAGAATAGCTAAGTGAGTTGTGTAGTAATAACATGGTTACACTTCGTGCGACATGCATGATTGGGCTCTTGTTACCATTTAAAATTTTTTTGTGGGACTCTAAATACAATTGAAGTAAAACGATGTAAAAAATAGGATATGCAATAAAATTACTCGTTTTTTGCTGCAACGATGTGGATCTTATGCATATAAGAGATTCAATTGAATCGTTCAGAAATACCAACTTCTAGTTTCTTCATCTTTTGATATTGATCAATGCCTATTTTTCTAATCCATCTTTGGCATATGTTTGCTTATGCATCGTGGAACTAATTAATAATAAAGATTAGTGTAAGAAAAAAGGCACCAAAATTAATTATTTGAATTGAAAAGTGTGACAAATAAAATATTTTTGTTGGATTGAAAGCGAGAATACTATATAGTATAAATCGCATCACGTTAATATTGAGATTTGCATACATTGAACATTATTTAATATATTCACACTAAATTTATATAATATAATTGTAATCGAATTCATTATATTCTAAGATTGCTTTCTTAAAAAAATAAATAACAATAAATCATATTCTATGGTGGCATTAGTTTTACTATAAACTTTGCGAAATCGCTCAATGATAATCTCATATTCATAAAGTTTGATTTCGTCTATTGACGTGTGATTTAATTAGTTAAAAAGCCAAGTTTCTAGATTACCAAATAATTAAGCATAGAAATATATGGTTAGAAGTTAGAACCAATGTCCAATAATTAACTAGGAAGGTCTTTCTTTACACCATTTATTGCACTTTTATATCACATATATGCGTGTATTGTATTTGATTTTATTTTTAAATTACAATATAATTTAATTATATTTTTTAGTTTTATAAAAATACATGTCAATCAGATATCATGCGATACCAATAGTAATATGAAAAATATGATAGAGGATCCACACTGCCATTATATATGTACATAAACATATTATATATATACCCATGTCGTAAAATCATTAATTTATTAAAATAAGTATATATATTGTTTTAAAATTCAAGTTTAAGTATATTTTGCACCCTTGAACTATGTATTTTGTCTTATTACACTCATAAAATATGAAAAGTAACAAAGACGCTCGTGACAAAATAATTTGGCATTGATAGGATAAAGATGCCTTCTCACTTACACCTATACATTTTATTTTACTTTCTAAAATATATTTTATTAAAATATCTTCCCTAAACTATTTTGAGTGATCTAAAATTTTAGTCACATTTTATTTTAAATATTCTTTATGATTTTTTATAAATTATGGAACACAAAAAAGTATTACAAGCTCAACATATGAAAATATATTTTACCAAGTAAATAAATTATGTTAAAAAGTACATATAAATATGTGTAAATACATAATGCATATAATATTATAGAAAAAGTATGTTATATAACTTATAATTTTTTATTCAATTACATGTCCATATAATAAAAATATATCATATCATTGCTTAAAAAAAAGAATATTATATTAATTATATTATAAAATTTGCATATTTTCAGTATATATATGTATGTTCAATGCAATATTTTAAATTTGTATTGGTAATTTATTTTTTTAAAAAAATTATTATATAACAACACAAGCAAAACTTATGTACATTTTTTACTAGTTATGTAAAAAATATAAGAATTGTAAATTTATGGAGTTTATACAGATTCTATACTTAATATAAAAAATATAAATTTTGGGTAAAGTTTATTTTGAATAAAAAATTTATAATAATCAGATTATATTTAGGAGAATGATTGTAATAGAGATATATTAGGGATGTATAATGGCATTTTCGTTATAAAAAAAAAAGAATGTATATCATGAGAGGCTTTACGTTTTACAGTTTAAGGGTGTAAATGCACTTTATGTATAATTTAGGGTACATTTCTATTTAAATTAAATTTTACTTAAATCCCTATAACATAGACCTTACTACCAAATGGTCCATAAAATCACTTTAATTATGTATTATTATCTTCACAGAAAATAATATAAAATACGAAAACACTAAAATTAAAGTTGAAATTGAAAACAAGAATGATAATAAAACCAAACATCCCCAACCTCATCGATTTCTTTTTAAAAATAAACAATAGAAATTTCACTAAAATGGAGCAAAATGTATATTGGAAAAGTATGGGGGAGAAAAATAATAAAAGAATATAATTGGAGGGGCTTAAAGTGAAAACCCCCCCTGAAATAAATGAGCCGCATTTGCGTGTCCTGAGAAGAGTAGAAGAAAACAAAGTACAGTTGGAATTGGGGATAAGCATGAAAAGCAAATCCACCTACCAAAATTTAATTATTGAAAACCGACCCAAATAAATCACCATAATTAACATTTGACCCCCCAAGAAAAGTCCAAAAACTGGAGTTCTGGAAATTTCAGCAAGCACACAACTTTCACCGATTTGTGCTGTCGCCCATGCATTTGTCATTTTACCACCTGCCAACTTGCTGAGCCAATTTCATAAAAGAACACCCCACCCCCC
>NC_026152.1:14306484-14360283 GCF_000512975.1 Sesamum indicum
TTTGCAAGTTTAATTCTTTTTTTGAAAAATCCTTTTTTTTTTTCATCCGGGATCAGCAAAGCAGCCAGTATATCAAAATATTAAAAGTTGATTAAATACATTAACAATTTTATACGTTGAATAAGACAAATGGACACTCTCATATACGTGATAAAAACTTAATTTTGGGACCTTAATTCACTATAAAGAATAAGAAATTAGAAGGTGATAATAAGAAAATAAATTAGTTCTCGTATTATAAATTACTATGAGTTAAAAATTATAATAAATATATATTATATACGGCGAACAAACAAATTTAATGTAAAAAGTTAAATTTTAACAATAATTAATCAGTAATTGATATAATCTTTAGTCGTGATCAAAATATTAGTCATGATATATATTATGGCTGTATTTGTGATAAATGAAAATTAATAGTGGTTGGCAATTATAATTAATTAATATTTACTAATTAATCATACCAAAAGAATTATATTCCTTTCTAGTGATTTTATTGTTGAGGTATGAGGGGCACATTAGCAGTAGAATACCTCTACATTTGTTAAAGTATTATCTTTTTACAAGAATTTAAAATCCTTGCATTAGATCCAAAATTACGACATTTTTATAGGCTTAAAGACCAAACAAGTCGTTTTTTTTTTTAAAAAATCAAATCTAATGTTTAACAACCCAAGCAAAAAAGGAAAAAAGATTAATCGTGTTTAAGAAAACTTTTTTTTCCTCATTTTAAATAATAATAATAGTAATATATTAGACTTTATTTTTTGATATATGCAAGCGTCTTACATTGATTGTAAATGATGAATTTGAGTGACTTATAAGTTCCAGGATCTTATCTCTCTAATATGTCAAATTTTAGAACAAAATCGTGAGATTCATATGAAATCAAAGCAGAGAATAACTCATGTAATAAAGTGTTGCTCGAGTCGCAAGTCACATCATTTAAGATCGTATGTGGGAACAAGACCATGTGTCCATCTCAAGTCCTTATTTGGGGAACTGACGATGTAAACAAGCGTCCGATATTAATTACAAACAAGGAACTTGAGCAACTTATATGTCCTTATGAATCTTCTCCATAAAGAAACACATTACGTCAAAATCACAAAGATCTTACAAAACTAGAATATACAATACCTTCTACGATAAATACCTATCGAATCGCAATCCACATTATTTTTGTAATTCTTTTTCTTACAAAAGCCTAAAGTCCAAGCACAAAGTCTCAAACTTAATTTAGAGGGATTTGGAAATATTTTGGGCAATGGGGTATGTGTGCAAGTTGTGAGTAAGTTTTTGATGAAAAGAATGTGTCGGTGTCCTCTATTTGGCATCCCAAAGTTCATCACACTCTCACTCACTTTTGGGCATCCCAATATTCCCTTTTGAATTTTAGGTACAACATTGTTTGATTTCATTATCAAATTGGTCAATCCCAACCCTAATTTCTTTTAATTATTTATTGCCCCATTCTTGAAGACAACCTCCCCTTTGATTGCTCCATAAATATTTATTCAATTCACCAAAGACCTTTCAAGGCTAAAGTAGTCTTTTTCAGCAAAAACTTAATAATATTATTAATCTTACTTCCTAAGTTAGAAATCAAACCATCTTAATTTTTTTAATGTAAAATAGTGTTGTATTTTGTGTTTTATTTAATACACACACAACATATATTTATATGACGTGTTTTCTTAGATATGCAAATATATTTAATATAAATGTAACATCAATTTATGATAAAATACGCAGACTGCAAACTAAGATTGTAAAATTTCCAAAAAATTCCCAATTTTATGAAATAAACACACATAATTATTTATACGACACAAATTTCCTTTAATTTCAACTGGATAAAAAAATTATGATTTTGTTTGAATTTAATTTACGATTTCATACTTTTTCAAAAATAATAATTAAAAAGATGTTGTATTTGTATATTATATCTAATAATCAAGAGAGCATGTGATTAAGTAATCTATATTCTTTTCGCTCTTCAAAAAAGAAAATCAAGAGAGCATATGTGTTGGTGAGCAATTGCATAAAAGGAAACAAACAAAAGGCAAGGAAAAAAAAAAAAGAAAAAAGGGAAAAAACATTAAACAAAGCATTAAATTATTCCTTGTTAAAGATTCTCCACTGTATGTGTTTCTGTTCTTTAACAT
Organism: Sesamum indicum; assembly: GCF_000512975.1. Taxonomy (NCBI): domain Eukaryota; kingdom Viridiplantae; phylum Streptophyta; class Magnoliopsida; order Lamiales; family Pedaliaceae; genus Sesamum; species Sesamum indicum. Next base: position 14,308,653 of record NC_026152.1, read on the forward strand.
TTTATTTTTTTTCCTAGAGAGAGAAACCTCAAAAAAATTTAGGAGAGAGAAACGGGAGGAGGGTGGTGAGTGGTAACATTACAGACATGGGCCAGGTTTTTTTCCCTTTTATCTTTACATTTCTTGCTTACACTTTTCCTGGTCTTTTCTAGACTTTCCTCTCTTTCTTTCTCTTGCCTTCTGTAAAACACATCCCTATTTCCATTGCCATGAGCATTACCATTACCATCTCTCTATAAAGTTTTCTGCTTTGTTTTTGTGGCCTTTTTCCTCTGCTGAAACCTTTTCCTGAGGTGGGGTCTTTGAATTTTTGACTTTATTTACTTCAACATTCTCACTTGATTTTAGCTTCTTGCAAAGCTTCTTCATTTCACAATTAGGTGCCCTTTCTTTTTCTCACCTTTTTCTCCTTTTTTTTTTCTGGGCTTATGTTTCTACTAATTTTTCTTGCATTTATTGCACTTCCTTAGCACACATCACACTCCCCTTTGTTTTTTCTGTTGCAGTTTCATTTTCTTGGCTCCCCTCTTTTTCCCTTGCTTTTGTGTTGTTTACTTCCTGTTAGTGTTAGCAGCAAGAGGTTGGTGTGTGGGATATTGTGCTTTTCTAGTTTGGATTTCGTTTTCTGTCTTCAGCTTTTCTCTTGAATCTTGCTTTTCTGGGCTACTCACAAAGTTACAGGTTTTTTTTTTTTTTAATTTTTTAAATTTCCCTTCATTTTTCTGCAGTCTTTTTCAGCATTGCGAAAGATTTTGATCTGGGTTTTTGCAGATTTGGGGCTTTTGCATTTTGCTTCACAAGAATTGGAGTGTAAATCTTGAAAAAACTGTTTTAATTGACTATTTTTTCTTTTAACAGGGATTGACGAGAAAAGAAGAAGCAAAATATGGCAGGAGGTGGAGCTCCAGCACCAAAGGCAGATGAGCCAGCGCCGCACCCACCAAAAGATCAGCTTCCAAATGTTTCGTACTGCATTACCAGCCCTCCTCCATGGCGTCAGTGTCTAATGAATTTGTTCTTGTTTTTTCACTATTTAGTATATTCTTTTGTTTTTCCTTTTAGTTCAGTGTGGATTCCTTTGGTCCGCCTGTTCTTTTTTTCTCTATCAGCTGGGGAAATAATTGGTAGTTGATTTGGTCCTTTTCATCATACTTTATGTGTGTGTATATTCTTTGTGTCAATTGTTTTCTAGGTTTTGGTAGAAAGTGTTAGCAGAATATTTGCGTGGAGCCAGTTGTTTTATGATGTATAATTTCTGATACTATGTGATGGTATCCATGTGTGGTCAACTAGCACCTAATATGTTCTGATTCTTGTGACGCCTTTCGATTCTTCCCTTGCTTTTCCAATTTTTACTTTTTGTTTGTTGAAGAATTTTTTATGTTGTGTGATTGAGCTTCGTTCGACTTTCCATAAACGGATAATTGTGCTATATTTTGAGTATGCTCCGTTGCATATCATGTTTTCCAGCAAATTTGCCATTTTGGATCTAGAATTTTACTGTAGTCGGTCACTGATGCTACTCCTGATTCTAGAATTGAATTTTCTTGGTCATGCGCTTGTCCAATTTGGGGTTCATTTTCAATGTTATTTTGTTTGGGTCATGCACAAGATAACCCCAAATTCATTTGAGACAAACTTCTAGAAAGTCTTGTATTCTCTTGATATTGCAGAAGAAGTCTTATCCTATTTATTTAGGTATCAGCATGGAAGTGTTTTATCTAAATGCATGCAAGAATGGGTACCGACTGGAATTTTTTGACAAAGCGGGGTCAATGTTTTGCAGCTGAGGCCATTCTTCTTGGATTTCAACACTATCTGGTCATGCTTGGCACAACAGTCATCATACCCACTGCCCTGGTTCCTCAAATGGGAGGAGGAAATGTGAGGCATTAGAATGCTGATTCAATTTCTGCAGTTTGATTTTGTTTGAATTTTCTATTTGATCAGCTAGCCTTACATGCATGCGTATTTCTTCAGGAGGAGAAAGCAAAAGTTATTCAGACTCTGTTGTTTGTTGCGGGCTTGAACACCCTGTTACAAACATGGTTTGGAACCAGATTACCTGCTGTCATCGGAGGTTCTTACACCTTTGTTGCGCCCACTATTTCGATTATCCTGTCTGGTAGATGGAGTGATCCAGATCCTGTCTCGGTGTGTAACATTGGCTCTATTTCTTTTGTACTTTCAATGAGGATAAAATGCAGCCTTGTGGTTAGACAACCAAAGCTCATGTTATGGAATTCTTCTGCATAAAGTAACTGTGCTGAATTGGAAGAAGCTAGTGCTAATAGGTATTAGGACTTAGCATTGTGGTATTTTCCTAATACATCTTTACATGCAAATGATTTTGCAGAGGTTCAAGAAGATAATGCGGGCCACCCAGGGTGCACTTATAGTTGCCTCAACCATTCAAATAGTCCTAGGTTTCAGTGGTCTATGGCGTAATGTTGCAAGGTATACCTGCATTACCTTATTGATATCCATGCCTCAAGTACACTTGTGCTCAAGTAAGTGAACTGTTGCCTTATTATCATTATATTGTAGCTGGCCAGCTCCGCACTGAAGACTGAAGCAAATCTGCTCTTTATGTCTTAACTAAATAAAGATGATAATGCAATTTGAAAGTGTAATTTTAATTCAAAATTCTCGTGTTGATCTTGTTGTTTATTGATACAACTAAATCCAATTCTTTATGGATGCCACAGAATCTTATAAGCAGTTAATCAATATGGATGTCCTTTTCTCATCCAGTACTTTGTGTGCGCTAGTGTTGTCAATTATTCATCCATTATGCTTAACAATGGTGCAGGTTTCTGAGTCCACTTTCAGCTGTTCCTTTGGTTGCTCTTGCTGGTTTTGGGCTCTATGAGTTTGGTTTTCCTGGGGTATGTGCAAGTGTTTACTCTCTCTCTCTCTCTCTCTCTCTCTCACTCACTCACACACATACACACACATTCACTCACTAACACACACACACATACAAACATGCATGCGCATGCTCGTGAGAGGGTTTCCCTGAGTGGTTTTGTGCTGTGTTTTTATGCAACTGACTTCTAAATATTAGTTAAACAATTAAATGATCTTTTCTTGTTTAGGTTGCCAAATGTGTTGAAATTGGGTTGCCGATGCTCATCATTTTGGTTATCTTTTCTCAGGTAACACTTTAAATGTCAGGTTGACTTAATGTGTTGTTTCATAAATCCGAAATCAAATTTCAAGTGATGTTTTTAATTGATAAAGTTTGGTGCATTTATACCTGTGCTATCTTTAGGTAAAACTATCACCTCAGTTGTTAATTTGGTGTACTGTGAGATTTGCCCGTTGCCATGCACTCCAATAAAATAATTTTCTTGTTATTTGCAGTACTTGGCCCACCTGATACGTCCAGGAAAGAATATCTTTGACCGTTTTGCAGTTATATTCTCAGTAGTAATTGTGTGGATTTATGCCCATCTACTTACTGTGGGTGGGGCCTATAACGGAAAGGCACCCAAGACGCAAACAAGCTGCAGAACTGATCGTGCTGGACTTATTGATGGTGCTCCATGGTAAGATCAGGTTTCTGCTTGATGATAGCAATTACTTCCTTCACATTTTTCTCTCTACTCCATTTGTTAAATAACTTGCGTCCTGAATGCAGCTTAATGAAGACGATCTTGAGTCTGTTTGCTCTAAATATTTTTGTGCAGCTTAACGTACTGGATTCTTGAGTGTCATCTGGTTCTTAGATTTACTATAACTCTGTTTGATATGGGGAATGTTGTTATTTATCACTATATGCCATTTTGCTTATTCTAAGATGGAACTCATTGTTGACTTATTTGGGATGCTAATATACAACTTTAGAATTTATATGATATTAGGATGCTTGTTAGTTAATCGGTGTAATATGGTCTTCAGTTCAAGCAAACATATTTTTTTCCTTCAGTCATAGACACTCCCTCCATCAGGAGCTGTATGCTTGTCTCATTTTCTGATTCTCCACAAAATTTCCCCGGGAATGGAATTTATTAGCAGTGATGTAGATACCATTTACTTTTGGCCCATTTAAGGACAAAACTTATGAATGCAAACAGATCTCATTTCTGAGTTCTCATCTTACCATATTCCAATTCTCAAGCTTGAACTGTGCAACTAACTGTATAATAGTCAATAAGTTTTCATTTCGTCCTTGTAGCAGACCTCATTGCTATATACACCGCATTTTTGAAAAATAGTCTGGACTTTGGTATTTTTTTCCCCGCCCCATATTTGATGCATTAGCAGTTATATAATAAAATTTTCTTGGGCTTGCGCTTGCAGGATAAGGGTTCCATACCCTTTCCAGTGGGGCGCACCTTCATTTGATGCTGGTGAAGCCTTTGCCATGATGATGGCTGCATTTGTTGCTCTTGTCGAGGTTATTTTCACCCCATTGACTATAACATCCGTGTTTACTTTCTTTTCAGATTATAATTGGGCAGCATAATAAAACGGTAGCTAGAAGATACCTGCTTATCTGCTTTAATTCTTCAATGTTGTTGATGGAGCAGACATGCGTGCCTTGAGGACATCAAAGCAACTTCCTTTCCTATGACAACATTCACTATCTCCAGTCTGCTTTTTCTCCTCTTTTTCCTTGATGCTTGTCCTGCCTATTCTCTGCTGGCTAGTCTTTGCCTCATTCTGATTTGTCCTTGTTGGAGAGAAACAGAAGATTTTACTTTCTTTTGAAGTCTCGGCTACACCTTTACCATATACTTGCTTTTGGGACTGAGTCGATGTTCCATGTTTAGGTATTCCGTTCGGATAAAAATAGAAAAGAAACCTCCTTGTCGGGCATTTGCTTTGTCGCTCAAACTTCTTATCTAGGGCAAAGTTACATTGTACTCGTCCTACGATTTCTTTAATTATATTTTAACATGTTTTCAACGTGAAATGCAGTCAACTGGTGGCTTTATTGCTGTGTCTAGATATGCTAGTGCAACCCCCTTGCCACCGTCTATTCTCAGCCGTGGTATTGGCTGGCAGGTAAATGAGGCATCTTACAGAATCCCTCTCCCCAAACAATACTGTTATTGCATAGATGAAAAGTAAAATATTTGAACTTCACCTGTAAAGATGAAAACTTTCTACATGATGGTGGGTTGTCCTTTTAATAAATTATCACAAGGAAATGCTTTAGACAATGAGAATGCATGGTTAACTAGTAAAATTAGGATCACCATTTCCGAGCTTTTAATCCTGGATTTAGTAAAAAACTGTTCTTTATCTATGTACATATACCAGGGTGTTGCTATCTTGTTGTCTGGACTGTTCGGGACTGGTAATGGATCATCTGTATCTATGTAAGAGCCAAAACTTGGTTGATGCATATTTATTTCTCGCATGAGATTCACCGATGACATACTAGTGCTTTTCTCCATTCCTATGCAGTGAGAATGCCGGCCTATTAGCACTGACGCGTGTTGGCAGCCGACGAGTAGTACAAATATCTGCTGGATTCATGCTTTTCTTTTCCGTTCTCGGTAAATAGCTCTCGGCATCTTGTTTTCTTATTTAAGATTTGCATTCTTTCCCACGTGAATCTCTTTAACGCACAATGCTTGTCTTCAACAGGGAAGTTTGGAGCCGTTTTTGCTTCTATTCCAGCCCCTATCGTGGCTGCTCTGTACTGCCTCTTCTTTGCATATGTTGGTGAGTATATACAATCCCAACTAAATATTCTGAGCTCACTCTCACTCTTGGACTTATAAGACAACTTATTCTTTTCAATTGCGGATACACACAGGTGCGGCTGGTGTAAGTTTTCTTCAGTTCTGCAACCTCAACAGTTTCCGGACCAAATTCATACTAGGCTTTTCTATCTTCCTCGGCTTATCAGTGCCCCAGTACTTCAATGAGTACACTGCTATTAACGGATATGGCCCTGTCCACACATCCGGCAGATGGGTATGCTCAAAAGCGAATCCCACAAATACTTTACTTGCATTTGTGCTATGCTTATGCTGTTTCATTTTTTTCTCATTCGCTCGTCGTTTTATAATTCTGACTCACCGGGAGGTATACACAAAAAGCAAACCCCCATTTTGTTTTTTTCTCATTTACTCATCGTACTAACTCTTTAAGTTGTTATGCTCGCCAGTTCAACGACATCATCAACGTGCCGTTCTCGTCAGAGGCTTTCGTCGCTGGTATTCTTGCATATTTCCTGGACAACACGATGCACAAGAAGGACAGCCAGATAAGGAAAGATAGAGGCAAGCACTGGTGGGACAAGTTCCGGTCATTCAAGACCGACACGAGAAGTGAGGAATTCTACTCTCTTCCTTTCAATCTCAACAAATATTTCCCATCTGTGTAATCAAACGAAGGGAAGTCGGGTTTTCTTTCGAATTGTGCTCGCCCGATGGGTAACTAAGGTGTGATCACTGGGACAAGTATACCACTGTTCTTGTATTTTGTTACATGGGTAATAGAAGTATAAATAGCTTAAGACAATGCTAAGGATGCCTTAGATTATTCTGTACTGTTTCCTGTTCTTTTCTGCTGTAAATTTACTGGTTTATATATGGAGTAGCATCACCCAAGTTTTGCTGCTTTTAAATTTGGATTCTCTTTCTTTTTTCTTTTTTTTTTTTTTTAAAAAAATCAATTTCTTGTTAAAGAGAAGTCTTCTTGACTTATTTTTGACCATTTCTACATATTAGACCTCTGGATTTCTGCGGGAACTTCCATTTCAATTTTCATATGAGAAAATGTGTATTTTTAATTTTATATAAATTTTTTTGCGTATTCATTACTACATGATCATTTTGATACATTCAAATTTAAATACATACTGAAAATATCGAAATTTTTAAATCAACAAACATATTTAAAGTAAACAAAAGGGCAAGCACTATTAGTACAAATAGATAATGCATTTATACTCGTGGTGCTAAATTTATACTCACGATCTTTACTCCATAACTCAAATCATTATATATTAATACTATTTACGACAATAAAATAATATTAATGTGAAACGAAAACATTTTCACGAGTTTTAGTTGTAATTAATATTTAGTATCCTCAGTAAAAATAAAGGTTAATAATTATTGCGCAATTGGTGTAGACCATATTTATTGATTCGATCCGATGTGGAATAACACGTCACATATAATTACACAATTATGAGAAATAAATTTAACTATATTTGGAAAGCTGGGGCCGTATTTCAAGATTTTTTTATCTCTTTCTTCATAAAAGAGGCAGAAACGCCATTCACTTGATAATATTTTTTAAAAATGATATTATGAATTATTAAAATATATTTCATAATATCATTTTTTTCACCTTAATGTAATAAATACAAATTTAATAATCCTTAAACCCACTTAATTAATACTTAAAATGACTCATGTATAAGTTCCAGGTCATGTATTTAAATTTTATCAAATGTATGCATTTATTTAACTTAATTTAAATTTATTGTAATACTAATTTATTATAATATGAGTTTATTGATATGATCGATGTACTTATTAATATTGATGGAATTATGTAGTGATTGTATTTATAAAAAAAAAGGGTTATAGTAAATGACTAGTATAAAATTTTATAACAATATTGAATGCATGGTAGTGAGATTTTGGAGGTAGGAAATAGGGTATTGAAAGCATGAAAAGGAAAAGGAGGGCTTTGGTAGCCACTCAATTCCTCATTTATGTCAATGAAATCAAAGATAGTAAAGTTGAAATATTTTGTTGGCATTTAAAGCCATGTCTCCATCAACTACTATACAAATTGATGTTAGGACTCAAACCTCAAATTTATATTATTTTATTCACTAAATGTATCACTAATTGTTACATATATATATATATATATATTTTAATAAATAAGTAGTATGTGTTGAATATAATCATCTGAACATCGGTGTAACATTTACGAAATAGAGTAGGATCGTAATTGTACTGGTGTCGACAGAGTGGAGCCCATTTCTAAGGTAGGGCTGACTTTAGGAGCTGGCGTAGATTGTCGCCTGAGAGTGTGCGTGGATTGCGTGTAGACAACATAGTCAATGATTTATGAATTTTTCTATACAACGTAATTTCCTGTTTTTTATTTATCGATTTTTTAGGGGTTCAAAGGAGGTAGCAGACACAATTGACCAGGCGTATGTTGTTACTGTCTCACATCCATCTCTAAAATTCGTTGTTTAAAGAGGAGGAATATTAATGATGCATTATTAAGTAAATCATAAAATTGTCATTTAAGAGATGTATCAAGTGACCGTATTGATCTTGTCATAATTAAATTATTAGCAATAAAGATTATGCATAAAATTATTATTATGAATAATTATCGACACATTTATAACAGCAACACCAATATATTATTGACAATTATATTTGTTGTTAGTGAGGACTTTTACACAAATATTTGGCCACTACTAAAATGATGAGAATTATAATATTGATAAAAGAAAAGTTTTTTGTCACTTAATAAATAGGGATGATTATATTTATACCCCTCATTTATTATCTTATTACACAAATCATCTTTGTTTTTTATAAAATTATAAAAACCACCCTTGGCAACCTTTAAAATTTAAAAATACTCTTGCAGACTAGGTCAACTTTTAAAATAATATTCAAGAACAAAAATGCCCTCAGGGATATTTCTGTAATTATCAAAAGGTAGAGCAGGTGTCAAAGTAATATTCATAAAGATAAGTAATATGACCCCATATATACTTATTTTATTATTTATACTAATTTTTAATTTAAATTTAAATTATTTTATTAATATTTTCTATTGAATCTCTATATAAAATTGCACTTTTTAATAATTAAAATATTAAATTATTTAATTAATATAAATAAAATTATTAATAGATTATAAGTTAAAAAATAAAAATTATTGCACTTGTATAAATTATTTAAAATTATTAAAATTAAAAAAATACTTATCCTTCGTAACTAAATGTTACTAAAATAAAAATTAAAAATAATTTATGTATTTTATATAAATCTAATTAGAAATAATAAAATCAATTAATTAATTTATTAAAAATATATTTTAATAAAATGTGAGTTAGGGTGGACGGTGTGGTTAAATCTAATTAGAAATAATAAAATCAATTAATTAATTTATTAAAAATATATTTTAATAAAATGTGAGTTAGGGTGGGCATGACGGTGTGGTTGGGGAAGGAGGAATAATTTTTTTTAAAACAAATAATTTAACAATCTAAAGTATCTTTTTAATAAATAAATTATTATTTTATTAATTCTAATATAATTTATATAAAATACATAAATTCTTTTTAATTTTAATTTTAATAAAAATTAAGGATAAATAATCTTTTGATTTTAATAATTTTATTAAGGGATAACTTGTATATTAATTAAATAATTTAATATTTTAATCATTAAAAGATGTAATTTTATATAAAAATTCAATAAAAAAATTAATATAATAATTTATATTTAAATTAATAAAATTAGTATAAATAATAAAAATAATAAATGGGATCATATTACTTATCTTCATAAATATTACTTTGAAACTCTTTTTTTTTAATAATTACATAAACACGCCTAAGGGCATTTCTATCCTTAAAAAAATATTTTAAAAGTTGACCTAGTCAACAGGGGTAGTTTTGAATTTTAAAGGTTGTCAAGGGTGATTTCTATAATTTTATAAAAGACAAGAATGGTTTATATAAAAAGACAATAAATAAGGGATGCAAATGTAATTATCCCTCATAAATATGATAGTGACAATTTTTAATATTGTGACCTAACTTTTTATTGCTAATATTTCCTTTTTTGATAGTAGTATAAAATTATAATATTAAAGTCGTTTCTGAAATCCCCCACCCACCAAACAAAAAAGTCACATAATCATTATTATTATTTTCAGAAAAAATGTTACTCTAAATCCCTAAAAGTCCTACACATTAGCTGGCTGCACCTCACGTGAATTTCTTTTGTGTTTATTTAAATTCTCTACCACAAAATTTTGATACGGTGGATCTTCACTATCAATGGCATTAAATACACTATTGACAAGCATTTATGGTGTTTTTCTTAATTTATTTTTTTCATTCTTGAAAATTTTCTTTTTTTGGGGGGTCTCTTTCTATATTGCATTAATATATCGGTCAAAAATAAATAAATAAAATAGATGCGATAACCCTTCAAAAATAGCAAAGGGTCGGGTAAGTCAGGGCCATCCAAATGGGTTGGGTAGGTGCGCGTTTGGTGCCAAAAACTCTAAACTCGACTAGGTTAAGGGTGGGTTTCAGACTTTCATGGCATGGGTTAGGGCGGGGCAGGGCAGGGTATGAATTTTTGTATTTTTTAATTGGGGCAGATTTTAAATTTAAACGAATCACTGAACTCATAAATAAATAATAAGTTCCTAAAAAAAATGCCATGAAATGGAATTATGAGGAAAAAAAATCACGAGCAAGACTTATTAATTTAAAATAAATTCTTATTTAATAAATATTTTTGAGTAATTGCAAGCTTATTTTCAAGCGTTTCGGTATGTCCAATACCATTAGGTTTAAATCCCTTATGTGCATTTGTCACCAATACTTATAAGTTATGTGCTCTTTTATTTATTATGCCTGGTTTATTTTTAATAATGATAATTAACTATATTTAAATATTATATTTTTTAGTATTGCGTCACAATATAATAATTAATAATAGAAAAAATTATACATAAAATTGTCATTATAGATAATTTGTGATGTCTTTATAACGACAATACAAATATCGTAATAACAAATAACTATTGTCATTAGGATGCCACTAATGGTAATTTTCAAAAAATAAATTTGTTGTCACTAATGGTAATTTTAAAAAATAATTATAAAATTTATTATTATGACAAAAAATAAGTGTTTTTGGGCCTACTCCAAGCATGTTCAAATTTTGGGACATTATATATTATCGAAATATTTTAGGACAAAAGAAAGTAGAAAGATTGGAATGAATAAGAGAGTACTGTTTTAGAAGACAAAACATTAATTATAAATTCAAACAAATAAGAGCATATAAGTTGTACTATTTCATTGTCAACACAGTCCCACCAAAATATTTGATGGGGAATAAAAGTAGAATTGACTACAATAAAAACCATCTATTTTTATTATTAAGATGTATAAAAAGCTTAATATACTCAAGTAACGTGTTTACTTTGCATTATGAAGGTCCGATACTATTACTGTTTGATTGAATAACTCAATACATCTATTTAGACTTGTTTAGATGAATTGAATTATTTAACCAAACAGCTGAAGTAAACATAGTATAATTAATACGTGACTTTTTTTTTTATTCTATCATGCAAATAATTCATATCACAAAATAAATGGGACTTAAAGGATTTTCACATCAAGAAAGATTGACGTAGAGCCACACGATGTGAAGGAAGGCGTGAAATTATTAATCCGTTATCGACAGACAAACTGTATTTGTATGTGACTTGATTCAAAAGACTAACAAAACAAACAGTAATTCCACTCCTCACTATAAATAAATACGGCAATGTATATTAGAGTCCGAGGATTCAAAATCTTTTTAAATTTGTAATTGCCCAAATAATTAAATTAAAAAAAATTATCATTAAAAATTTGAAATCCACACATTAAGATATTAAAGCCTTTTGTATTTAAAAATGCACAAATGTGATGTAATTTTTAAACAAAAGAAATTGAAAAGGACTGAAGTAAAAAAAAGACGAAGAGCATAGACAGTATGAATTGTGAATCTGTCTGATTGTGGAGACAGAAAAACCTAACAGAGCAATTGGCCCTGAAATTCTGATATTCTTCTTCTGTTTCTGAGGTTGGAAAGCAAAGCATTCTGTCTCTTTCAATGCTCCCAACCACCAATAATACATCACTCTTTCTCTTCCCCTCCACTCCCTTCATTTCATTGCATTCTCGATTTTTTGTATTTTTGTAAAAATTATTTGCTATATATCGCTAATTATTTATAATGACAATTTTATATATAAATTTTATTTTTTTAACACTTTCTATTACTGCAAATGATAAAGGCTATGCAATAATTGTCACTATTAAAATTATATAATTTATTATAATGACAAATTAAAAGTTATTGTCATTTGATTATATATAATTAGTGACAATTTTGTTGATAAGAGCATCTTATAAAAGGATTTTTTTGCTTTTGGAAATACCATTTTATTCGTCAATTCATGTGCTCCAGTTGGTCAAACCAAACCACTTCTTCTTGTAAGATTATGCGATCAATTTTTCTGTATTGACATGAGAACTATATTGACGGACATTTGAAAGTACTTAGTATAAATAAAAAAATTGAATTTTAATATATGGTAGGGGTACCCCTACAAAATCTTATTCTATAGAGAAAAAGTTACAATTTAAATTAAAGGGTCATGAAAATTTATTTATTTTGAATAATGCTTGGACTTGGTTAAGTGACATAAAGTTGGTCCACATTATTATTGCATATAAAAAAAGAACTCTTTGGCTATCATTGAACTATAGAAATTTCTTGACTAAATATTCTTGTACAAAAAGTACCAAGTCGTACCATAAATTATTGATAATAATATTTATTCCCTTCTCTGAAATTTTCTTTTTAACATATATTTAAATAATTAGTTTGAAAATTTCATCAGATTATGAAACTTAAAGGATATGGGTTTAGTTATCGAACTAAAATTAGTATTGGGCATACTTAACGGCCTAAAAAAAATAATTTTTTTCCAAAAAAATAATATGAGAAAAATGTTCTATACATGTATATCAGATGCAAAAAAATTAAATAATAATAATTACATCATTATATTAACAAAATATATATTATATTAATATAATGTGATTTAACACTACAAAAAATACGACAATTAGTCATGGTTAAACAAAATAATAGTAGTAAATAGTCATTGACCCCGACCATGCAATGGTTGTTGGCTGTGGTATTTGCGGTGTTGGTTAAAATATTTGTCATGGTTAATATTTTTACCATAGCTCTTAGCCATGGCAATTAACTTTTTCTTGGTGGAAAATTTATATTTTTGCATTGATTATATTTAGCCATTGTCAATAAAAATTATTTATCATAATTTTTAATCCATAACTATTAAAATTGTAGCCAAGTGATCAAGGGTCAATTACATCGATTTAGTTGGTTACGTTAAGTTGAATTATACAAATATCCTATATTTTTAGCAAAATTATAAGTGCAGTTCCTGTGACAATAATCATAATTTATATCAAGAATCCATCAGAGGGCTAAAACTTATATCGTCACCTATGAGATAAATTACATTGATGCCTTTTCAGGGAGTGTGTTTATAATTTTACAAAGAATAAAAAATATTTGCACCAAATCTCGAAGAATATCGTTGTAATTTACCCTTTTCTTTTTTTTTTTTGTCAATATTCTAAAAATTGGATGGAGGGCAATTGTGGAAAGTAGTAAAGAGTAAGGTTGAAACTTGGAAAAATGCCTCCACAAGGACAAAAGTTGTAAAATATTATGAGGAAGGATTCTTTGTGGTAGAATGATTAGAGAAGAAGGGTGGAAGTACACTACCGTTGGAGAAAAGGTGAAAGTATAATAATTGAAATTCAACCATATTTTTCACCTCATATCTACAAATAATATTTTTATAAATTGAAATAATAATGTTAAGTGATTTTATAGTTTTAATTTATATCCAAGTAACATAATTTTTTAAAGTTAAAATAATTTAAAGTTTAAAATATGCAGGTATAAATTTACACGGAATTTTAATCTTTCAAAAATATAATTATTGTGTATTATTTATAAAATTATGTAGTATTATTTGTGGGTCCAGGGCATAAAAAATTTAATTGTCGATAATGTTCACTGTAACCTAAAGTTGAAACTTTGTATCGTTTTAATATAGTTTAACAAACGTTTTATATCATTTTTCTTTATAAATACAACTAGTCTATATATGTTTTCGCTTGTCTTTCGTATTGAGTAGGTTTTTTAGAATTATATATTTTGAGGGTATTTAAAAAATTATAAATTTATTAATATTCTCGATTTTTCATATCGGTTATCTCTAATGACACCAACATTGAAGCACTTACGACTACATTTTTCCATTGATTCAAGCACGCATTAAACTTTATATTTATGGTAAAAAAAAGAAGCAGTAATTATTTTTCTAAATCCAAAAAAATCATAATAAATAAAGAAACAAATGAAGCAAAATAAAATGAAAAAAAAGCGTTCATATTGTTTCATTTTTAATAATTTCTTTTTTTAAAAAAAAGGGGGGGTACGTAGTGGGGCAAGCGTGATGTTTCATGTGTGGGAAACAAAAGAAGAGAGGGAATGTGAGCAATATCTGGAAATGCTAATCCTGAAAATGGCAGCACTAATGTTTTGTTTTGTGATGGTCTAAGACAAAACCCTGCACCACTTGGGATGATGATGATGAGATAAGTGATAGTGCAAACCCCCACAAACCTAAAATCAGTGCTCAAACCTTCACATGCGACAACCACTTATTGCTGCTGTTTCAGTTTACTCTTACTGCCTGTAACGCTCTGTCTTTGTCTCTCCACCCACAATTATTCTTTTATTTAAATAAATTACAAAAATACTCATATAAAATGTTTTTTATATTTAATTCCATGGATATCGTTAATTTTATTTATACTTCATGATTTAAAGTGTCTATATATGTTGATATTTTCATGCTCCATTGTTGGTGGTGGTGGGGATTGGGATTTTATAGGAATTAAGTTGGTCACAAAAGTTCAAGTCATGATTTGATTCAATTTGAACTAATCATATATGAAATGTAGTTCACAATTTAAAAATAGTGGCGAATTCAATTGATTTGGGTTAAATTCTGATCGACCCTAAAGTTACTCTGTTTGAGGTAAGTTTTCAGATAATAACAAGGTCTAAAAATAAATTTTGAATTTTAAATTTGAAATGATCAATCCGAATTCATTTAAATCAATCAATATTCCACATATGTTAAATTTAGTATGAAATTTTGTGTTGTATAGATTTTTAATTTTGTATACATTACATATATATTTACATGCAAATCATAAGTATCATATGTTTTAAGTTTAACAAAAATTATGTTGGTGCAGTCGAAGGATCTTTTATTATATTTTTATTTAATATATTGATATTAAATTTTGTATATGCGGCGTTTGTAATTTTAATTTTAAATTATAATTTAATTAAATTATATTTGTTATTAAAAGGTATATGTCGATTATCACATTGATAAGCAATATGAAAATATGATATAAATCCAGATCGACATGCGTTTTGGGGTTGGGAAGAATGAATTACGTGGGCATTACAACGTCGTTTTACGCGAAGAATGTAATGATTGTGAGGTACACGTGGTAATGATTTCCTTCACCACCCTTTTCGCAAAAACAGCTCTGGTTCTTTAAAAGTTTGTAACGTTTCACACCATGGGATTACAAAATCTCGCACTCATCAAACATCTTGTTAACATTATAATATATTATATTGACACCTCTCGATTTTAATTTATGATGCAGTTTGAAGTTGTATAGATATCTTATTGTTTGAGGTATTATAAATTTTATAAATTTATTTTAAAAAGATATCACGTTAGGAAGAGAAAGTTTTGAAATTTATAAATCATTTAAATTCTTTATTTGTAATTAATATTAATAAATTTTTTTAGTGGAGTATATTTTAAAAGGAATTTGTATAAATTTTTTATCTTAAATAAAAGTTTACTTATAATTATAACTACAATCTCAAAATGCATTTGTAATTCCATAAAAAGCAATATATTTCTATGAGCGTAATATATTTCACTGTATAAATTGGAGTGTAGTTTAAAAGATTTAAATTACATGATAAGTATATTTTTTTAAAATTTTAGCTCGGACCCTATTTGCCCATACTTAGATTAATTATACTTCAAGTCTAATATATTTATTATATAATTGATATGTAATTTTAAAAAATAATTATTAATTTAATTTGATAGACTTGAGCAAAAATTTTGGGTATATTTAATTTACGAGGATAAGAATTTGAAGAGGGGTAGGGGTGGGTGAAGTGGATAGGTGTGGCTATAAAGGGGCAGCTGAAACAATCACTCTTGCTTCCTTCTTTGCTTCTTCAGAAACCAAAGAAGAAATAAATAGCGGCAGAAAATAAAGAGAAAAAGGGTAAGAGATGGGAAACTGCCAAGCAATCGACAGTGCAACTCTAGTGATACAGCACCCAAACGGCAAAGTGGATAAGCTCTATTCGCCGGTCGCCGCCACTGAAATTATGAAGATGAATCCTGGCCACTACGTCGCACTTCTCCTCACCACCACCTTCTACTCTTCCTCCTCCGCCGCCAACCACAACAACAACAGTAACATCCCTCTTCGAGTCACGCGTATCAAACTTCTCAGGCCGACAGAAACTCTTGTTCTTGGCCATGTTTATAGACTTGTCACCTCCCAAGGTTGGTTTCTCTCTCTCTCTATCTATCTATACATATATACATATATACATATATACATATTATATGTATGATCATTTATGTTCCTGTTGCAGAGGTAATGAAAGGGTTGTGGGCAAAGAAGCAAGCAAAGATTCAACAGCAACAGCAGCAACGGAGGAAGAATGGAGAGATGATGACAGAAAGAATTACACGTAATTCAGATTTTGAAGCAGTAGTTAGAAGAAGTAGTGATGATGGCCATGTGAAGAACATGACTAATCAGGTCAAAAATTTTTCTTTTTATTTTTCCGTGAGTTTATAGGAATTTTTGTATGGTTTTTCAAGATTAATTGCAATGTTTCTTGCTTGGTTTTTTGATTTTCAATACAAGTTCTTGGAAAAAATTTAATTACTCTCTCTATATATACTGATTTTTTTTTTAAAAAAAAAGAAATCATTAGGAGGTACGTAGCTGAAATTTTTGGAATGATTAATTTGCAAATGAGTTGGAGTTAGAATCTTTGAGATCTTGGTATCATGCTTGAGTTGTTCAGTCCACAATTTATTATTATTCTGTATTAAAGCGAAATAATAATTATGAAAAAAAATAAAGCAATTATTTTTTTTGAGCATCATGAATTCTACCATAAGGTCCGGGGTTAAGGCTGAAGTTGCATAACTTTATAAATACGAGGTTGGCATGTTGGTGTTTAATTTATTTCATGTTTTAATAAATAAAAACTGGTATGTGTCCGTTGTGGTCATTTTTTAGTCATATTTTCGTCTAGAAATAATTAGATACATCAAATTAAAATAAAAAGTACAGTTTACAATTGAACATATAATTTCAATAATAATTTGTGCCATCATACATATGTATATATATTCTTAATTTTGATAAATGAATATTTGCAGGTAAAAAAGGAAGAAGGGCATCAAAGATCAAGAAATCATCAGACAGCAATGAATTCAGGCGGATCAAAATCCAGGGCATGGCAGCCAGCATTGAAGAGCATCTCTGAGGCTGGAACCTGATCATCACTTCTTCCTCTTTTATTTTTTATTTTTCTTGGCTCTCTGCTTCTCTTTAGATTTAATTCTGCAAAATATTAATTTAACTTAGACATGCCAACCCCCCCTCCAAGGGACCCGAAAGTGGGGAAAAATGATGAGGATGGGGAATGACAGCAAAATTGCAGTGTACTAAAGGAAAGCAGATCCAGTCATCCAGACCATGTTGTTTCACTCTGTTATCCAAATTAACTACACATACTCAAGTTCTACCTTATCATTGCGCCCCCCCCCTCTCCCCCTTCTCTTTTTTTTTTTCTTTTAAACAAATCATAAGTAAATATTATTTGTAGATGAGGTCTTACTTAATTGGAGAACCCAAAGTCCGTAATTTCTTGGTTAGGGTTCATCAGCGTGTATGTGTGTAGCGTTTTTGTTAATCTATTGTAGTAGTAATTAATAATTAATTATATATTTATTATTGATTATTAATGTATGTTGAATGATGATTGTTAAAATTTATGATTTAGTTGTAGTTGATTAATTAAAGGAGAAATGGATGTTATTGGTGGATAATTTATTAGTTATAAAATTAGTATGGAAAACTAATTAAAAGCATTCCCCTATTTGTTTTTAATTTTTGTGTTTTTTTTAGGACCTAACTGGAAAATACTGTAAAATAATTTATTATTTTCAGTTAAAAGTTCAGTAAATACATAATAATAAATTAAAAAGAAAGGAAAAAAGAAAATTGAATTAAATAACCCTCCAAATTGAAACAAGTTTAGTTCCGGTTTCTTTTCTCCGATTGTAAGAACTAGTAAGAAATGCACATTTATCGAGTTGCAAATACGATAAATATTTTATTAATTAATAATTTATTAAATAATGAATGAATAGGATAATAAATGAGAAGAAGTAGTTATTTGAATGCGTAAATAGAAAAACAAAATAAATAAATAAATTTAAAATAAAATAAAATGACAGATAAAAAAATAAATAGATACCAAAACCATCCTCTTCCAAGGGTCAGCTTGATTACGAATATCTTTTTATTATTTGAAAATTTTTAAATACCCTTCAAATGAAAATACTGGAACTGTGAGGTTGAAATTACTATTTTACTTTTTTTTTATTTTTTTTGTAAAAAGTTTGAAAGAATGTAAAAATATTCGAGGGTGTATAAAATAAATAATCTTTGGAAATATTAATACATAAAAATACTTTAAGAATATGTAAAATTATAATCTATAATCTAATTAATATGTTGGTCGGCTCACCATAAAAATTGAATAGAAATCCAACAGAGGCTAATAGAATAAGCTCATTGTTAGATTGACATTAAAATCAGGCAAATATTTATAATTGTTCAAACAAAGAGAAAATATTTATAATTACGTCAAATCTCATAAAAGATGGTTGTAATTTACCCTAAGGTCTTATTTACTTGTAGAGATCGGGCTGGATATCCAACACAATCTCTTGTATAGATAATAATAAATAAAAAAAATGATTTAAAACCCACTAGATTTGGTGGAATTTATTGTCACACCAGACCACTTGAGGGGATTGGATATGATTCTACATATTTGGTTTTAGATATAAAAATATTTGGTGGAAAATAACCTTAATTTTTTACTTTTTCAAATTTAATTTTATCTCAAATTTTATCCGTACAAATAAATAAAATATATAATAATAAAAGTAAATGAAGCCTAAGAATATATGTGATGACTGTATGCAACAGGGCCCACAGAATGAATGGTGTGAATGGTCTGTCTCTGCTCACTGATGGGAAGAATATCAGTCATATTGATGTTTTGGAGCCTATTGGCATGAGATACAGTACTGATGCATGATGAAGATCAGCAAACAAATTTATCTATTTATTTATTTGTTTTAATTTTTTGAAAAAAGAAGGCAATTGCAATGGCTGCCTTTTAATTAGTTTAAGATTAGGTGTAGCCAAAAGCAAAAGTAGGCATTTTGACCACAAAATATTGCCCTTTTTATATATGTATAATTAATTTTTTTGATAATTACGACAGGAAAAATACATCTAAAACTATAAATTTACCCTTTAAAGGTACGAAAATCACAACACATTTGTCCACGACTTGTCTGACTCAGCAATTCGATTTATTATCCATTGATTCAGAACCCATATAACTGTTATTTATTTGTCATGTAGCGCGTATGATTTCTTACTATTGATAGATATACATTTAATACTATTGGATAGCATACTACGACTCCTATAACCTCAAGTTAAAAACTAACTTAAGTATTGAAATATATCAACTAGCTTAATACTTTGTGTGTAGGTTAGCCTTACTCATCTAGATCGAGATATTCATTCAGTTCAGTACTCCCAAAAAATAGCCGGGTCATCACCAAATTATAACAAGATAATCATCAAATGTCTGAGGACCACGACCCTGATCAAATTAGATGAAATAAAGTCGTGTTTCCATCGCTAACCAATTGATGGTAAAAGCGCAAATAAGAAAAGCGAAGGTTTTTAAAACATTATGAACCTTGCATGATTGAGGTTACTTGCAACTTTCATTTGTGGGTCGAGAGAATCGTGCTTTGTGGTGGCTCCAAAGACATAAAAAAGAATGAAATAAAATAAAGAAACGACTTATTGCTAGAGCTACACGTACGTAGTATATATAAAAACGTAATTTAACAAAAAGAATAATAATAATAAAAAAGAAGAGGTAGAAAAGAAAAGTCGTGATTAGGATATTATCATTTTTAAAGTCCTCTAGATGGAATCCAGTGCAGACCTACTAGCAATTAAGCCCCAAAAAAGAACACGCTTTTCGTAGGATAATCTTGATCCACTCAACTTGCACAAGAATGCTCGCATCATAAAGATAATATTAGTAAAAAAAATTTAAATAATGATTTAAAATTATTATTAAAAATATATATTAAGTGATTATTATTTTAATTTGGTCATTAGTGATGAAAATTTTATATAAAAGTTGTCATTATATATAAACAATTGGTGACATATTTATCATAACAACATAGATTTAGTGGTAATTATATTTGTTAATTAGCACCAAAAATTATCATTATATATATGCCGCTAATTGTTTACAGTGATGACGTCATGTATAATTTTTTTATTACTGAATATTGTTGTTAACAACTTTTATGCAGAAAAATTGTTCAAAATTATTATAGAGAAAAAAAAAATCTTGTGATTTAAGTACAACTATGACAATTTTAACATTCTCACTTAAATTTTTATAGCTAATATTCTGTTTTTTATTTCTTCTTGGTTGCGTCTCTACTCCAAAGAAGAAAGAATGAAATGTATACTGGTTTAAATATAATTTAACCCCCTGTAAAATATGAAATAAACAAATACCCTATAAAAAATAATTAGTAAATTACCCCAAAAAATAAAGAAAATTATCCCCCTGTTTACGGTTTAGATAGGCGGATGATTTGATTCTTTTTCCAAAACAAAGAAGGTGATTTGCTATTTTATTTTTTACAATTTTTTTTTTGCTCATTCTCAAATCACAAGGGGTAAATTGTATTTTCTCAATTTATATTTGGCTGATATTTGCAGCAAAATTGGCTGAAATTTTTATTTGTCATTCAGTTCCCACCTATCCTAGATCCTGAAATTTTTATTTGTCATTCAGTTCCCACCTATCCTAGATCCTAAATCTTGTCTTCTCTCGACGAAGCAACGATCATTACAGTTGAATGATAGCTAGCGTCAAATGAACCTACAAACAAAGCCAATAGTTTTTTTTTTTAATAAAAATGATAATTATAATATTGTTATATTAATATCAATAAATGGATAAATACATCAATTTAATTAATAAATTCATATTATAATAAACTGAGGTACATTATTCGATGAATATTACAATAAATGGATCAGATTAAATGAGATATAAGTGACACAAACACAATCACATTTAGTAAAATTCGAAAATATGATGTCCAATTCAATATCACCCATCTTTGTTGCACTCAAGGAAGAAGGAATTATTCCTCCAGCCCACGACGCCATTAGATCTTTCTCGCACTTTTTCAACACTCCCACTCCAATTAAATTAGTTTTTTTTTAATTAAAAGAAAAAAAGAAAGCCAAGAAGGTAACTTTTTTTTTAAAAAAATAATTCTTTACTCCAACTTTATCGTGGAATTTATAGAGGTGGAAAGATTTGTTTTTTTCTTTTTCATTTTCAAGATTTGGGACCTAGAAAAGAAAGGAATCTTAGGAGCAATTAGCAATGATTATTTTTCATTTTATCCTTTTAAAATCAATTTAATAATTTTAATTTTTTAGCACTAGTGTATTTTAGTACTAATGGAGGTTGGTTGGTAGGATCAATTTTAGTCCAAATTAGATTTTAATTAAATATTATATTTATTATGTGATTGATATACAGTTTAAAAAAATGATCAACTATAATTAATGGCAAATATTGATTTGGTATAAAACTACAAAAACTTTTTTGTCAAACGTAAGATTATCGTGAGAGCTTTGATGAAAAATAGACAAATAAAAATAAAAAATCATGTAGATCGTAATAATAAGCAATTAGGGTACAACAGTAATTTGATTTTGTTTTCACTCTCAATTTTTAATTTTTCTCTAGAAATATTTGCACCTTTATTTCATCTTATTCATTAATTTATAAATATATATACATATATTTTTTTTCAATTATTTACTTAATAGTATATCGTTTCCGCAATGTCTTGCTATGACATCACTATCCATATTAAATCAATAATGAAATAACTATCAATTTCATTTAAATAAATAGATATATCGATTCGATATTTGACAACATATAAAAATACAACCGAATCACCTTTTATAGAAATATTTTTTATTTTTCCATAAAAATCTTTATAAAATCAAAAATACATATTTTTTTTCATTAAAACTTAAAAATCAAGAATGAAATACACACACACACACTAGCTAAATATCTAGGTGATTCTTGAGTATGTTTTTTGCTTGTTACCTTGGAAAATGAATATAAAATGTAAAATGGATCACTAATGAAATAAGTTACATAAAAAAAATTAATGTATTGTTTTTAAATTAAAAAAAAAAAAGGAAAATAAATAGGGTTTATAAAATATATATGGTCAAAGATGTATGATTGTATGTGGTGGTCAAGGTCTCATGAAAGAATGTGTCAAAGGCAATTAATAGATGATGAGTAATAAATAAAATATAGTATTCAGAGGAGGAAAATGGACCAAATTTATGTCCCTAGGAGCACTACAACCAACTATAATATACTATTAAGTGTGCCACTGTGCATAAGTTTTAAATATATATTTATATAAATTGTTTTATTAATTTTTGTGTTTAAAAGAGTATCTTAAAATATATATTAAGATAATAAATTAATATAAATATTTTGATTTATAAGAAAAAATGACGAACAAAGATAATAAATAATGTAGGAAAATTAAAAAAAATTGCATGAAAGAAAGTAACCACCAAAAGGTAATTATGAAAATTCATAAAAAATGGAGAAGTGAGGGAATAATTAATTAATTAATTAATTTAAAATTTTAAAAATAAACGGCATGTCAAAATTAATTGAAATTCCAAAAGGATGCTCTCACTTTATATATAGTATAAATAGATTAATAACAAAATATTAAATAATAACTTTTAAATTATCACTAAAGAAATTGATTTTTATCACGATATAATTATTAGTAACAAAAATAATTTTTATAGATAATCGGTGATACATTTATAGTGTCAACCATGCGAACTTTATTTATTTATTTATTTTTTTGGTTTGGTATGCAAACTTTATGTTATTTTTATATTCGATTTTCCTCTTCATTCTTTATACAAATTTCATAATCTATCTTGTAATTTCCCTAATACCAGAACCACCCCTAGATACCACACTTTTCTGTTCAGCTTCTAAATTCACGAAGCCAAAGACAACCATATCTGAGAAAATAATATCTTCTTTTTTCTCTTTCAAAAGAGCACAATAAAATGGGATAATTACACTCCTCTTCCCGAAGTTTGGTACAATTACATGTAAATTTCTTGTAGTTTGAAAAATTATGTGTAGCACTTCTGAGGTTTGCTTTCATCTAACAAATAAATCCCTCCGTTTGTTAAAATTCATTGAATTTGTTTATATTAACAAAAAATCAGAAAAAAAAAATTATATTGACCCCTGATTGACTTATTACTGACTTATTACAGGTCAAACAAATTATTACATAGCCAAATTACCCTCATACGTTTTCATGCATTAACTTATGTGAGGAGGTATATTTTCACCGTTATACAGGTATCAACATATTCAATGAATTTTAGGTAACGAAGGGACTTATTTGTTAGACGGAAGTAAATTTCAAGGGTGTTAAATGTAATTTTTCAAATCACATGAAATTTACATATAATTACACCAAATCTCAAGGGAGGAAAGTGTGATTGTCCTTAATAAAATAATAATGAGGGATAGTAATTAGGTGAGGAAAGATGAAGAAGGAAATGAAAATAACTGGGTCATGCAAGTTAAAACCTATCGGGTCCTTAGGCGGGTGGGGTTTTAAGATAGTATTAGACCCAACCCGTTGTCATCCCTACCAATAATAGGGTCAAAAGATCTGCCTATCAAAAGACTTCTCAGAATCTTAATAGCAACTTTAAATTCAATTCATGGAAAAAGCAGTACAGAGATAGGAGGAAGAATTGCACAGAGGAAACAATGCCAACAAGAAAATCAATGTCAAAAATCCCATTATAAGCTTCAAACATGCATTTACCAAAACTATCTCATTCAGCCCCAGTTTAGTTTACGGCAAAAACTCGATATATTTATAATACCAACAAGCAAAAGAGCAAAATATGAAAAACAAAATCACAAACAAACTTAAGTTCTCCTCTGATACTACTCATCATTGTTATATATAGAGAGGCCACAAGTATGTCTAGAGTTTAGGCTTTACGGACGGCTTCTTGCTCTGGCTCAGGCGAATTCCCCGATCTGATGTTGCAGTGCTCTCATGTCTCAGCTTGCCCTGCGCTCATTTAAGCTGTTCCATTTTCCCCTTTACCTTGTTCATGTTTGTCTAGTTGGCTGAAGTTGCCTTTCTGCTTGAAGAGTTGGGTGTGATGATGCCTGCAGTAGAGCTGATGCTCATGGGCGACATAATTCGATGGGCTTATCGTGCAGCCTCCATGACTGCACTTGAAACAAGCCCTATGGTATGAAGTTCCATCAACGGCTACCTGTGAAAATATAAGTCGTCAACAGCGTTAGATAAAATCTCTGAGTTTGACTCATTTGCAACAGTAATACAGTTTCTTCAAGTACCTTTTCAAGAGGGTAAACTTTTTTGTTGCAAGCGACGCATTTATCTTGAGTTCCTGCAAACAAGCTTGAAACTTTGCTGTTCGTAACGCCCGGCTCAACTGATCTTTCAGCACGAGCAGTTTTGGGAGCTCCTGTGAGATACATAGAGAAACATGCGAGCTGAAAACACACAAAAAAACAAAAAAAATCAGCAAGGAAGTGAGGATCAACTCAGTTCTGATATAACCTTCGAAACTTTTATCCAGGCTGCCTGTCATCTTGAACAGTTGGTCGAAATGAGGTTTGCAGTATAACACCCCTTCATAGGAAGAGTAATTACTCAGCTGCAGCAAGGAAAGCAAACGTTACAGATCTAAGTGCGAGAACGCAGGGACAATATATGACCTAATAAAATGCAGGTAGTGCTGAAAAACGGAAATTTTTGAAAAATAGTCTTTGAAAGAAACGAAATGATTGTGACACTAATAGCATTTGATCATGCAAATTAAGTATTTTCTTGACTCCCCTTGAGAGATGTTGATGGAATTAGAGCCAACTTGGTCATAAGAAATAATATGATCTAAGAAATCGTCATGCGATCAGCCCTGCTAATGGAATGAGAACTCATGCTTATTTCTCAAAAGGAAGAGAGAATTTGTTGCGTGAATAAGCCTATTTTTATCCTGTTGACTATATATGTGGCTTATGTATGATTTATCAAGCATACAATTACCTATCCATATCGATGCCACCAACCACAACATATGAGCCAAACGATAGCAACTCAGAATGACTATAGAGTTGCTTTAACCTGAGAAATACCATGCAGATGCGATGCAAGAGAGGGAAAATAGAGACTGAAGATTGCATTCTCCAAGAACATGAAAACACAAGTGATCAGCAATCAAATACTGTAATACAAAACTCAGTACTCCACATATGAAAGTTAATCCCGGAAACACAGAAATGTTGGGAAATTAATGAAAGAACATGTTATATATAATGGATTACCAATCCATATCTCAAACACATAACACTGCATCTTTCAAGTCCCAAGTAATTACACACTCAAAAGCAAGTTCCTTGTAAGCATATACAACATCCCGAGTACAACACACTACTTGATCACATACAGTATGAATGTAGAACCAACTATCACTGCTCAAACAGAACCATTTTCGCGATTTAAAATAATAACCAATCCATAAGAACCCCAAGAAGCAAAACTACAACAATTTAGTGATCCACAGTCAACTTAAGAATCGAACAAACTAGGCCAAACCATCATACTATCAACAAGTTCTCTCCATCTAGGTTCTCAAAATTATCATCCCTCACAGTACAATCTCCCAAACCTAGAACTCTAACCATCAAGAACCAAAAAAGAGAGCCCATCAATCACCACTCACACTCCAACTCAACAATCCCACAACAGATTCAACAAACAAAAACCAATTCAAAAAACCGAATCAACACCATCCCTGAAGCAAAAGCCCTTTTGCAGAACAAGCACAAAACTCAGTCCAAGAACCCTCACAATTTTTGCACATATCAATCAACCAAACATCAAACACAAAGTAACAAACATCAAAAGGGCTGCAAGAAAAATCTGACCTTGAGCGTCCCTTTGCAGTGGTGGCATCTAAAACAAGCCTTGTGAAACACTTTGTTGTCAGCAGTGAGTTGATCCACCAAATACACAGTCTTCTCGCAGGCCTTGCATTTCTGTGTTGTCCCTGCAAAAGTCGCCATTACTTTCTTGATTCTGAAGCTCGCTTTTCTTCCCCACTAAAACTTAGATCTTGATCTTTGTTACCAACCCACAAAAGAGAGAAAAAGAAATAAAAATTTGAAAAGGGCAGTTCAAAGAAATCAATGCTTCAAAATTTCTGCCTTTCCTTTTGTTTTCTTGAGTAGTTTACAGGTCAGCTAGTCAGAGAAGTAGCGCCAGTGCGTTACCAAGCGTTTGACAAAATATAGGAAATTTATGGGTAGCTGTCAACATCGGGAGAGCATTTAAGGCACAATCTAATTTAAACTGAATTTTTTTGTGTAGGTTAAACAAATAATTCATTTAAAAAATTAATCTTAATATCATAATACACGACAGATTTTAATTAGATCGAATTCAGCCGAAGTTAAATTAATTATATAGCAAATATAATATATTGAATATATAATCAATAAATAGTTGAAGTATAATAACTAATCACATTATAAGTATATAATACTTATGTATGGTTAGAATTTAATTTAAAAACTGATTTCTGTAATTAAAAAAATATATTTTATTATTGTACCATACATGTATGGATTCTATTACCGAGCAATAATTCAAGATTTTTATTAAAATAATTAAATTTCGAAATATAATTAAAATGATCCAACTAACTTAAAATTACTATTTTGCATTACATATTTTGAGTACGATTATTTAGACAAGAAATTTTAAATGGATAAATATTTTCAAATGTTAACGTTAGGATAATATTTATTTTTATATTATGTCGTTGCATAATTCATGCAATTATCAAATGGTAAATTCATCTTCTCAGAGTTTCTCTTTTTCCAGCTCTAATTTTTTTAAATACTTAAATAATGAATATTTCTTTTATAAACAAAGACAATTTGTTTTTAAATTTAAGAAACGAACACCAGCATAATTCATAACTATTTGTTAAATGACCGACTTATCAAATATATTTAATATCTTAACACGTTCCACTCGCGTACAAACTCTAAATATTAATTTTTTCTTTTTAAATATGTAGGTTAAAAGTTTAATGCAGTAGACGTGGCAAAGTGTGTAATCCGAATTTTCAGACAAAAACTTGAGTGCTGATTTTAGTAGTTGTGGGCGGCAAATATAGGGCGGTATTCACTCCTCAGATTTGGACATATCACCTTTCACGGGTCTAATTATTTTGTTTTTATTTGCCAGAAAAATCTAAAAAGTATTATTATTATTATTTATTTTTGATCATCATTGGAATAATGAAATTCTTGAATGAAACTAATGTAACTTGTGATTCACAGATTCTTCAAAAAAGATGGTATCATTTATGCGATACCTCTCTGGTATATGTTGGATATGTTGTTTGAAATATGTTTAAAAAAAAATAATTTTAATTATTTCTTTTGAAATTTATATAATTATAAATATTTCATACTCATTTGGTTTTTATATAAACCTCTTTCGTTAGTCCCATTATGTTTTTTATCTTTTTCTTTATAATAAATTGACCAGAATATTATTTTGAGAGATGAACAAAAAATAAAATAATTATTTAGAATAATTAAATGGACTATTTAACAGGCAAGTAATAAAATATGTTTTTATTGATTATTACAATTATTATTATTATGTTTTTGTCATTACAGCATGTGGATAGATAGAATATGTCCAAATTTGTGTTTTTGTTTTTGTTATTTTGGTTGGGATATGTTCAACTCAAATATTCAACTATTCACTCTTCAAAATTTTGAATTTGCTTCGTGATCGCTTTTTTTTTTCTTTTTGTACATTTTCCAAAAAGGCAGAAAGATACAGCAGTACTAGTTCCTGTCCTCTTCCTCAACCCCCCACCCCCCACCCCCACCAAATTCATCATAAAAAGTGCATGAGATTTGACGTAATTATATATAAATTTTCTGTAATTTAAAAAATTATATCTAATATTTGTAATAGTTAATACATACTAACAAATAAATTTTTCTGTGAGTCAATTTACGAATTTGCTAATACTAGCCAAATAAATAAATAAAAATCAATATGTATCCTCGAGGTTTGATATAATTAGATATAAACCCCCTATGATTTGAAAATCTTCATTTGGTACGCCTGACATTTTCATCTAATAAATAGATCCTTTCGTTAGTCAAAATTCACGAATTTATTGATATTAACAAAAAAAATAATAAAAACTCATATGTACCGCCGATTAATTTATTATTAAATTATACAAATTAAACAAATCTTATATAATCAAACTACTCTTATAAGAGCAAAACTATACCTCCTCGTACATATTAGCGTGTGCAAAAGTAAATCAGTAATAGAGGGCAATGTAATTATTCTTAAAAAAATATAGTGTTATATACGCTTTACCCCCTTAGCTATACTCCAAGAACTCGTTAGTTTGCGTGATTATACATAACAGGCAGGATTGTTTATCATGAATAATCGCATGTTTGGTTCATGATATTAGAACTTGATATTAATATCGAGTCAATCTTATCAATACTAATTTAAGGTAGGACTAAAAATTTTGTTACCTAAATGTACTCCCACTTTCTCCACTGTATACTTCTATCGTATTTTATAATAATTTAATAATAAAATATAATAAAAATATTACTTCATTTTATTTGGGATACTTAGAAAATACTTGAATTTTTATTAGTTATTAAATTTCAAAAAGTAAATTTCTTTTCGCCATACTTTTATAACTTTTTAAAAAAACTTCAATTTTCACTCTCTTTATTTTAATTAAATGTCTATTTTAAACTTCTACCTTATATAAAAATGTAGAAGAAAAAGAAATATTCTATAGTAATTTTTTTTTAAAAAAAATTGTATTTCAATAAATAATGCGATAATTTTTCATCTTTTGTAATTATTCACAAACTACAATGTTAAAATAAAAATACTTAAAATTAGAATACTCTTAATAATCTTTTCGTTTTTAGTGCGACTAATCCATTCAACCAAACATTAAATTATATTATTATATGTGATATCACACATCATAACACATCAAACCAAATAAGGTATAATAGATTATGAGATTAATTATCATAATTAAATGTTGTCATGCCTAATTCTATTCCACGAACTAAACGAGGCCAAGTCTCATTCACCCCCTAAACGAATGTATGTAGTATTTATCCTTCTTGATTTAATCATTCCAACAAAAATGCCTCTTATAAATATTATATATATTTATGTGTTCCTAATATATTTTAAATATCCCATATATCAGTTTAATATTATATAATAATTTACGTAGAAGCAAAATATATTTTTAATTGAACTGCAGAAAGAGTAATTAAAAATTTGCGCACTGTGGTAGTATGATATAAACAAATATTCATAATCTATTTTGTTTATTTGAACTGAAAAGAGAAGTTATTAAGTAACTAATCAAATGGTATTTGGGTTTTCTTGACAAATGGATAATTATATTCTATTAACTTAGATAAAAGAAAAATTAAAAATTGAAGAAATGTTGCAGCAAAAAAATATGAATATTTACATGCACTCTTGTTCTAATTCTTGTATAAGATGTATATTCGAAAATTGATTTTCATCTTTACCTAAAAATATTTAGATTGAGTAGTTGATAATTTAAGTTTCAAAAAGTAATAATATCTTTTTACATTCGAGATTTTGTGTATTTATCTTTCCACATATTACTTGATTTTTAGTCTTTGAAATTTTAATTAATTAAACCGCTAATTACTTTTTTATATTAAAATCAAATTATATTTATTTAATTAATAAATATTATGTTGAATTTAAAATTAAAGTTTTAGAAAATATTCATGCTTTATATATATATATATATATATATATTCACAAGGACAATAGTGTTCAAATATTTAATCTAAGGGAATTAACTGTTACAATTATTAATTCAGGAGGTAAATAAAATATTGATCCGGCTGAGATCGCGGGTCGTAATTTAGGTCGCCCACTTCAGCTCCTGATCCTTAATAACCTGACAATAGAAACAAATGTCACCTAGCCGGGGTGGATACCGACACAGATGCTCCGACGCTCAAGTCAGTACTAAGAATTATCTCTAGTAAAAAATATGTTTTTCTTAATCTTATGAAAGTGAAATCCAAACTAGACCAACCTTTTCACCTCCTTTTCTTCTTCTCTTTATACTGGTTATCTCCATACCCTTACGTGTCCTCTGTACGATCTTTATGCCCGCTCCCATGACTGCTCGTCCTGCTATCGTGGCCCACTTTTTACGGGCTTAAGATTGCCCTTAACCGTCTAATAAGTTAACCAACATTAATACTAGGTCTAACCCTTTTCTGTGCCTCCTTTTATTTCTGTCCCTCGTACAAAGGGTATATTAGTCTTTCTCTGTCCCCCTTCATCAAATATGTAACATAGTTGAAGGGGTAAAGTGTATTTATCCAAATATATATATATATATATACATATATTTTGTTTGACACCATTAATAAAAGATAAAATTATCAATTTCATTCAAATAAAAAAAATACAATAATTTAATACAACAAAAAACATAAAATACAATTTCTGCTAAAAAAAAATGCAATACAATTTTATTAATTAATCCAAACATATTTCAGACACACAAAAACCTATACAAAGCATGAATCACACGTTCCAAATTGAAAATTGAAAATTAAGAGTGAGAATAAGACTAAATGTGAAATAAGAAATTCAAACAATATTGAATCCGTCACAATTTTTTTCATTTGATAAAAACAGTGATTACATAATTAAATTAATAAATATATCAATTCGATCAACAATACCCATTAAACTCGCAGACAATATTAAATCCGTCACACTTGTTTCCATAGTCGTAAGGTAGTATGAATTTCATAATGACTTGGAAATAGTTCCGAGCTATTTCCTCCTGTCATATGTCTAAATCATTTGAAATTATTAGCTCCAGATCTTTTTCTTAAATTCAAATATACTCAGAATTCAGAATAACCAAGAAAAAGAATGAAAAAGGCCGCAAATTCTGGCTTCCATCCATATTTGTAGTCAAACAAACAATGGAACGAGAAAAACCAATTTGAACAGGAAGCCATCCTACTGAAAATTTATCTTTTCTGGAATGACCAGTCATTATACCAATACATTCAAGATCAGGAAAACTCACCAAAATTACTTGCAACCTTACAGCATCAAGTAAAACTGAAGGAAAAGTGAACAACTTTTATTTCAATATCATCAACTCAGTTCAAACACAGGTCTGCTGCACTAAAAATACAAAATGCCTTGTTTCCCTTTACCCAATCGGTGCCCGTTCATCGACCGACAAAGGCGTCGTTATGCATTATTGAAATAAATAGCATGACACACACTTTATTTTGCCTGTTTGCGGGCTTCCTCTCGCATGACAGCCTTAACATAGATCTCGTAGCAGCATCCTGAGTACAAGCATCAAGAACAGCACCATGAAATAACAACGAGCTGGGCTAACAATAGTGTTTTTGGGAGCATATTCTTGTTATACGCTATTTTCAAAGAAATCAACCAACAGTATAATGATTCTCCATGCTAAGTAGGATATAGAACTAGGAAGCAGATAAATGAAATAGCAGTCCTTACATGTTGGGATGCAAGGATTGCGCAATTTCAGATCAAAACATGAGGCACTAAAATGATTTAAGGCTTTTAGAAGGGCGATTAGGAAAATCACATGATTTGGTTGGAATTAATGCCAAGCATTCATCGGAGGGACTAACTTGAAACCAATAGAAAAGTCAGGGATGATTTTGAAGTTGGACTAAAGTATCAGGGATGAATTTTACCCTAAAGGCACGGGAAGGAAAATGTGAAGGTTTACTTAGTGAAGTATATCTGCTCCTGTAGCAGACTGAAAGATGGTTGCTGATTTTTTAAGGGCTAAAGTTGCAAGTTTTTACCCATCAGGACCAGAATTTGATTTCTGGATTAATGATTTGCAAGACATGGTTGTCGCAACAAATCATACCTTGTCACCTTAGGGACGTTGCAATAACTTCTACATTTCCGGTGGGAATAACCAGTAGCAAAAGTTGGGAGTATTTGAAAACAAAAGTGAAATATGGAAAAAATTTGAAGTTGGAGTGTTTATAGAAAATTGCAATTTTGGTCCCAAAATGTAGGGTGGTTCAGGAAGTAATATTGGCTATTTCAGGAAGTATGGGACTACTATTGCAAATCACCCTATACTTTGGGACTAAAATTGCAATTTTCTCGAGTGTTTGGGAAGACAACTTAATATTTATAATTTTACTAATACGCTCAGATGTTGAAGAGAGCTTGAAGGAAGCTGCTTATACTTTTAGTTTAAATCAATCAGTTCAAAGCAAAAGCTATAAATAAAAATTATCTATTCACCTTATTTTCAACAGCTTATTTAAACATTTGCAACACCCCCATATAACGAAAAGCGCATGAGAATTGAGAAGCAATACCCTTGAAAAAACTACTACGATTTGATAAGAAGGGTCCTATGGCCCAACTAAACATTTTAGGAAGCTAGTAACAGTTTTGTAACTAAATAGCTATAATAACCGTAACCAAATATGGCATATGAAAACTGACACAATTTAATCCAGTTTCTAGATGTCTTTTTTACTAATCAGTTCATGTAATGTATAGAACTTTTAATGAGAAAACATTTCAGGTTTTATGTTGCACCTCCTGAAGTTGTAACAAAAATAAATAGCATCTGGATAAGGAATTTTATCAGGTTAAACGAATACGTTTAGGAGAAAACCATGTAACAACAGCTATAAAGCCTGAGAACATGGTATCCTCAAATTGTTCTGTAGAGATGTCTTACCAGCTACAACCACAATCGTAAGAACATCTCCAACAGTTTTGAGACGCCTCAGACTTTTCTTATGCGATTTGAAGCGTTTCAGTGATGGATCCTCTGCCAAGAGCTGAACAACAATGAGATGGGCTTAAACGGGGATGCACAAGAAAGCACAATTTGTAAAGACAAGAGGAAAGGACCAAAAGCAGCAGAGTGAGAAATAAACCAAAAGCAGTAGGGAAAATAAATGCCAAGAGCCCAAAATCCTATGGTCTATTCATGTTAACTCCATCACATTTAACAAATCAAGCAACATAACCATGCAGCAGTCACATATGTGGATGCATGCATGGATGTGCACATGTGGAGGATGAGAATTAAGGGATGAGCAGATTAAAAGATATATCACTAAAGTACTGTATGAAATTTGAATCTCCATGCAGCATGAACCTTGAGGGCAGCACAATATAGCATTATGAGTTCAACAACCACCCACCTCAATCTGACCTAACATTACATCTAGGCCCAACTATCGTGTACTAAACAAAATTTCTTTTGCTAGGAGTTCATATTGTAGCTTTACAATGCTAGGTGCCCCAGCATAAATTGTTGAGTTAACATTTTGTTGTACTTTACTCGACACAAGTCTAGTGGAAACCGCTACAGTGGTCGTAGGAGAATTCTCCGGATTATGTAAATCTTGTGTCTTGCAACTATCTTTGTTTTCATATTCTTGCACATCTTCACAGTCTAACTAAATCGAATTCCTAAGAAATAAGGCAAACCAAAATAATTATAATGCAATGCTTCAAAAAGAAACTGGCAATCCTTGGATATGCAAGAATGTGTCTTCCTTGAGATATATTTTCCACTGGGGTCGGAATGGAGAAGGGATGCAAGGCTAAGAAAATGTAATCCTTTAGAAACATAACACTTCACAGTGCGATTCTTCCTGAGAACTAGAATTAAAAATCCAACCAACAGCTGTTCTTAATCAGAATTAGAGGAGAAGTTTCTTATTTCAAATATTAATTCAACATTGGGGTTCTCTCTCCCCAACTTGACAGTCTTTAAACCTCTAAACAAAATCCAACTTATTCTAACCAAAATTCCCATTCCACGCTCCAATTATGACATGTAAATCAATTTTCTTACCCTTTCTAAAGACCCAAAAATTTGAGCTTTTTATTCTGATTCAAAATTTCACCCTTGACCAGAAAAATATATATACATTTTTCCCATAACCCATATATGCACCCCGATCCCAGTCATTAATTTTACAACTGAATATAATCAAAACGGTTAAAAAGGGGGGGGTGGGGGGAACGGATCCAGAAACAAAGTAATCTCAATAACAAATGACTCGTCCAGTATATTCAAAAAGGAAAAATAAAAAAAGCACTCACAGCCTTCTCGCGAGCGCCTGGCTCCACATGAAATCCACGCCTTGATATCGTCAACGAATCATTAGATTTCTGCCCAATTTTTCACATAAAATCCATAAATTCTTACCAGCTGATTCCCACGTTTTCACAGAGTAAAAAAGAAAACAATAAAGAAAAAAATCAGCAAAATTAAGTGGGAATTGATACACATACATATGTTATATACCTGGGAATGGAGTCGGAACGCCGAGAGAGTAGTTTTGTTGAGTAAAAATGCCATTTCTTTCTTTACTCGAAGGGAATAATACGAAGACAGAGAGAGAGAGAAGATGAGCTGAGAAGGTGGTGGGCAGTCCGAGACCCTGTTGAAATGCTCAGTACATCAAAGTTTGGTGGGGAGAAACTGGAAAAAGAAACTCTTGTTATTTTCAAAATAGCCACTTGTTTTTCTCTATTTTAACTTCTGACCCCTATTTGGGCCAACCTGGTGGAGATTTTGAGATGTCGTGGTTGCAATTCCATTATGGGTTTTGCGACTTTTAGAGTTTGTTAATCACTGTCCATCGTGTTATAATCTTTAGAAAACATTCTATTTGAATGCTTCTTATAAATAGATATCGCTTTATTAAACTTTTAAACTATTAAATCATATAGTATATGGAGAAGTTCACAAATCACCTTGTCGGTCTCATTTTGACACATCGGATCATTGTTTCCAACTTTGTCCTCTATTTTAGCTCTTTTTGTAAGGAAATAGTACTCCTTGTTTATGCTTTTGGTGACTATTTGTAAAAGAGTAGTACTCCTTTTTTATAGCTTTTTAGAAATGATAGGGAGTCAGTACTCTCCGTTGTAAATTTGCTCGCTTTCTAATTTTATTAAAGAAGGATCGGGGACTCCGAAAAGCTCCTCCCACCCTTAGGTAGTTTATTTAAAAAATAAAAATAAAAAATCACCAACAAAAGGTTCTATTTATATTTTATATTATGAAAAGGACTATAGTGATAATAATATCAATTGTATTCTACATGACAATATTATAGTAAATAATTAATAAGAAAACTAGATTTTAGTTTAATAATTATATAGTGCATTAAATACAATTAATCTTATATTTGTAATGTTAATAAAATAACAAAAAATTATGATAATCTCAATTAACAATTATATTTATACATTGAAACGATTAAATCCGTATCCATTTAAATATCATATTTGCTTGTCTCTAAGCAAACTGTATGCGTGGCCTCAGTTTGATGGCTCAATATTTTTTATTATAAAAATAATATTTTTTTCAAGATAGTAATATTAACGTCCACGACTCGACACTCAATTTTTCTATACAATTACAAATTTAAATAGTAAATTATAATAAATCATAATGTTAAAATTATATTAATTAAAAAAATACAATTTATATATACAAATGTGTATACAATTCCTTTATACAAATATAAAAATACAATTATTTTGGACAACCCTACACTGACACATTTGATCGTCTTGAAGAATCTCCTCTTTGTTGGGCTTGTTGCCTTTCACAGGTTTGTGGCCAATCCATCTCGTTTTGAATACGTGATGTTTGGTTTCGATCAGGACGTGTAGAGATACGAATAGTAGTATCGTGGATCAAATTAAATTTCAAGACATCCCAATAATCTTCCGACAACAAAGGTTTAAAAAAAGACTTAGAGTATGTATTTCTGTAAGCTATTAGATCATCATGCATTGATGCAATATTAATATTGTATGCAGCGCATACTTTTTGAGCGTGAGGTCAAGGGATGTCAAATTAACTCCACTTTCCACATGAACATTCTTGATTGGCGATTCTGACAATATGGGTGTTGAGTTCATGTCCATAATGACGTTTTGTAACGACTGAAGCGGACTATTAAAAGTAGTGGTATTTCGTGACCGTATGCTCAATAAATTTTTCTTGCCAACGTGTTAACATCTTGTATGCAAATCCATCCATAGTTGGTTGTTGCTTAACATTGCACGACTCTTCACCTTCCTTGCACAAAAATAATGGACGGTACGTTGAAGCGTTATTTCAACTATTGCAGTCACCAGCAGGCGTCGAGCCTCTTTCAGAACTTCATTGATGCATTTTGATATTTTGGTCGTCAAAATTTCGCATTGTCATCCACCATCATGAGAAATTGTCTATTTTTCATGATTAATCTGGTCTAAGAATGCAAATTTATCTTGTTTTTGGCTCTTCATCTTTTCCATAATTCGATTGAACTTTCTGATTTGATATTTAGAGCCAACTCTATAACAAAGATCCTTTAATTATTACAGTTTATTTGGCAGCTGTATGACATGGACTCAAATATCATTATAGATTACGCAACTGATTTTAACCCCTAGCTATGGAGATCAACATGTCCTTTAATATTCTATGCAATAGTGAAAATGCAACATGTATAATACATCACTAGATGACAAAGACGATATGAAACGACCGTACAAAGGCCACCCATTTCCAACAGAAGAGATGCAAAATGAGGGTATTGAAAATGGAACAACATAACACGTCATTCCGTGTCGTCATCTAGAGACGGGCGTGTGGAAAGTGGACACCACCCTGGAGATACACTTATATTGCAAATTGTGGTATGTTATATAACATCAGATGCTTTACTTTAAACACTTTCTTTTTATGTTAAAATTCATTATTTGTTTACAATTTTCAGACAGAAGAGGTAAATGCACTTAAAATAATTTGTCAATCTAGACCACTAGATATTGAAGGGTGCCGTCAATTGGTGGACCGATTCGCACATGGAAAGATTATAAAGAAAGCCTAGCACATCAGCTACAACAAATTGCAACATTATTCGATAATGCTCCCACCACGACTCACATGCAAAGGAGAAGTTCTAGCCAAACGTCTATTGGTTCAGTTGAACGTGATGATGTTGAGGTGAACATAGTTGGTTTTTCTATAGTACATACGCCTCAAAATTACTACGTGCCTCAACCGTCACAAGATGATTTGTTCCAATCGGCCCCATATATGCCAAGCTATGCAGAAGCTTATTCTTCACATGTAAATCTTAACTTTGGCCTTGACATTAATCAACCATATGCATTAGGATATAACATTTCACCAATTCTATTCTCATCATTTAGTGCATATCGTGATAATGTGAAGTCCAGTTCTGCAGCATCATCAAGCCGGTTACACATCAATCTCGGTGGTGATGATAATTGATGAACAAAATGAGTCAATACAAATGTTGATTAGGAAATAAGAAAACCTCGACGTCAAGACAACTATAGAATAGATGGACATTTTTAATATTTTAGTTAATACAATATTATTTATTGTAATTTACTATTTAAATTTATAATTGTATAGTTTTTATTAATTAATTATTACATATATTTATTATTTTAAAAACAAAATCGAGCCGTGGATAGAGACCATGACTTGAAGTCGTGGTTGTCATCCACGACTCTGGAATTATTTTTAAAAAAAATTATGTGTCCAGTTGTGGATGTTGTCCACGACTGGACACTTTAATTATTAAAAAAAATTGAGTGCTCGTCACAATTATATTACTATCTTTAAAAAAAATATTATTTTTATAATAAAAAAATAAT
Organism: Sesamum indicum; assembly: GCF_000512975.1. Classification (NCBI taxonomy): domain Eukaryota; kingdom Viridiplantae; phylum Streptophyta; class Magnoliopsida; order Lamiales; family Pedaliaceae; genus Sesamum; species Sesamum indicum. The sequence goes on from NC_026152.1 coordinate 14,346,987, forward strand.
TGAGCCCGAGTTTGATCTTGAGAAGTCGGGTCTTGACCCGATTATAGGACAACCCGAACCGTGGAATCATTCTGATGAAGAAGGTGAGGCCACGTAACAGAAAACCGTTTGAAAGAACAGAAAGAAGGCCTATTCCCACATACACAGACAATCACACCAAAAAATGCAGCAATATATATTTTCCTTTTGATCGAAGCAAGAAGTAGTTTAATGGCTTTCAGAGTGGCAATCTGTGTCGGAAGACAAGCAAAGACCTCCCTCTTCTCAGTCCCTCGTTACCTCGGAACAACATATGATGTCTCTGCTTCAAACCTTTTTCCAAGAACAACCCCTTTTCCTCATTATCATCAATCGGGTATGTACAAATCATTATGATATGACTGGTTTCTGGCTTTTCTTGAATTTAGTTTTGAAAAGATCCGGGCTTTATGTGTTGTGTGTTGTGAATTTAGATTTTTGTCAGTTTTTCCTATTTTTTCTTGTCTTGGACTGAGGTTTTGAGTAGATGGAACTGAAAAACAGCACTTTTTGGTGTTGGGCTGTTGAGAAGGTTGTATTTTGCTTCTTTTTCTGGTGTAGTGAACATGTTATATGTCGGTTTCCAGGAATGAAATTTTCGATTCGGGCTATAAATGGAACAGCTGCAGATCCTGTGGCTGCTAAGAAAGACACTCAGAGGCCATCATCAGAAAATTGGAAGATTAAGATGCTTTATGATGGGGACTGTCCATTATGTATGAGGGAGGTACATGAAAATGTTGGAGAAAATGAGATTTTTCCTTGATTTTGAGTGGATTAATGATGTTTCTTGATTCTTACGATGATGATTCCTATGGTTACTGATGAGTTTGAAGTGGAATTTGTCCTGGATCTTTTTGTTGTTAGGTTGATATGCTAAGGGAGAGGAATGCAAATTATGGGACAATCAAATTTGTGGACATAAGTTCTGATGAATATAGTCCGGAGGATAATCAAGGGCTTGATTATGAAACTGTATGCTTCCTTACATTCTTGCAAACTCATTCTTGTACTTTAGTGGTCTCTAGTCTTTTGATTACTCTGCTGTTGTTCATGGACCTTCGTTGTGGTTCAATGTTTTTTACGTTTATGTTTTAACTGGTTTTGTCAATCATGCACAAGAACTTCAGATAAATGCTAATTTTATGCGTTCGAGAACAAATACAGTATCTTGTTTGATGACGTTGGTTTGTTTGTTCAAGTTTAGGTAATGGGCCGAATTCATGCAATTCTATCAGACGGAACTGTTGTAACAGATATTGAGGTGCATATCTATCTGTATTATCAGTTTCTACTTTGAAATCTGTCTTAGTTTCATATTAACACTTGTCTTTTTGGATAGTTGTTATTCCATTTTTTCCTCTGATGTCTATGTATATCCTAGTTTAATAAGGGCAAGTATCATCTTACAATAGGAACAAAAAATTGTAAGATTCACAATCTTAGATATGGTAACGATAGATCTGAACTCTATCTTAGTTTCGCTATGACATTGTTGTCCTTTTCAGTTGTTCTTTTTTGAATTTTTTTGGTGATGTATTTTGGTTGTGGATTTCTTATGTATGTCATGCTAAAATATATTGAATTACTTATGTATTCTAGAGTCGTGACTCCTAATGTTGAACACTATAACAGAGGAGAATAATCTATCTACGCAGGCATTCAGAAAACTGTATGAAGCGGTTGATTTAGGATGGGTTTACGCCATTACCAAATACGAACCTGTAAGTACACCTTAACTATGGTTTGACAACTTATGGCGATGAGAGTGTTTGCACAACGTTGTGTTCTTCAAAAGTTTTGAATTTATGTAGTTTTAACACAAGTCATTAGATAGAAAAGTGGTAAAAAACTAGGAATGTAGTGTTTGATAAAAGAACAATTTATGCTTGGTATTGTTTTAGAAAAGTTGAAGAGCACTTCAATTAAATTTTTGCAAACACCCCTGTAGTATGAATTTCTGGCATGTCTTTCCTCGATCTGTAGCTTCTTGGATATTTGAATGAATTCCTAACTATGAAAGAACACATTTACAGATTGCAAGCATTGCAGACGCCATTTACGCTGTTTGGGCTAAATATCGTCTTCAAATAACAGGTGCTTTTCCTCGCTTTCTTCTATATCTAGATCTATTTGCTTATCTACGTGTTTAGTTTTTTGTTTCCGGTTGAAAATTTCGAAATTGTTATCTTCAAAGTAGCATGTCATCTAGAAAACTTTTTACTTGAATCAAGTTTGTGCTAGGAATCATTTTTCAACAGACCGTGAACGTGTGCAAAGAACATGAAAAGAAATTAAATGGAAAACGAAAGAGTGACGTGGTTTGGAGAATTCTCCTATGTTCACAGTTGCTTAAGGTCGGTTTTTACTAGGAAAGTTTCGAATCAATTCCATTAAAACATCACTCATCAACTATTTATACTAAGAGAGTTGGATCCTCGATTGCTGGACCTGAAAGTGATGTTGGGGCAGGCTCTGTAACCCAATAGTCTGGGCGATCTAATGATTCATATTGTAAAATGTTATTATAGTTATCATTCTAAGATAATACAACAACTATATGGCAAGTGTAATGCACCGCCGCAGCTAAACCCTGTCCAAACTAAAGTTTCTCTGTGGTTGGTAGCTTTGTAACATGCATGGGTCTTATTCTAAAATATGAAAAACTTGCCGTTAAGCTATCGTCTTCCATGTCTCCGTCGCAAGGGGTGTGAATTTTGTTATGGAAGTCTATATTTTTAGTCAACAAGCATGAAATAGGTTCTGCTGCACCTACACTCATTGACCTGTGGTCTATTGAAAAAGTACACTTACACCCACTCAAAATATTAAATCATTTACGCAAACCACCCCTACTTTTCAAAAAAACTACACATACACTCTCCAGAAAAGTCAACATCATTACACAAACCACCCATGCTTTTTGGCTACCAGAGGTGGTTTCTATAATTATTCAAAAGACAGGTTTGTGTAAATAGACTATAAATGAGAGGGTGAAGCATATGTTTAGTCTTCATCCATTTATGAAATTATCTATCCTTTTACAGGCCGACCACCTCTGGAACAAGTCCTGGAGGCACGGAGGAAGAAGGTCCGCATATTTTCAGTCTTCATCCATTTATACATTTATGCAACAGCTCTAGAGTTCATCCTTGTATTTGTAATAAAAGATTCAATATCTAAGTTACCTTTCTTTGCTTGTTTTGCAGAAAGAATTATGTGAAGACAACAAGGTCTGTAAAACGTAGATGTCTTCAACAGTGTAATTATATTATGGGCTATATATATCTTGCTTGTTTACGTGAGCACAAGTTGTCGTGCGGCCTTCAAGGAGCCATATTTAGCAGGCTATTACTAGAACTTACGACCCCATATCATATTTTCTTTGTAATAATTACTCTTTCAAGAGTTATATAATGAAAATGTCTTGCCATAGCCACTAAAAATATTTTATTACATATCTACGGACTGAATAACAGCTTTGTGATTTCTTCATATAATTTCATTCTGATTCTGGGCATATTGTCTAAGTATTTGTTTGAGTATATTAGAAAGAAGTACAGGCGTTGCATGCCATTGATATTGTTTTACATGTATTTAGGATATCTATTATACAATATTAACATTACTATAATAGACCTTTTCAACCTTATATTTTTTAGTATTACACATTTCAAAATCAAATATCAAGAAAGTTATGTTCAAAATCTCTCTTTTCCTATCTATATTTCACAACGAGTCTTCTTACTATTTATTATTCATGGATAGGTTTACTTTTTCCAAGAGGCATTTATTTTCTTGGGGTATTCATAAAATTTCAATCTAGTAAAATTAAAAGGATGTTCGCAATAAATCTACTTTCTGAGTGTAGGTGTGTTTTGAAAAATAATTTAAGGCAAATTACAACGACCTCCCGTGAGATCTGACGTAATTATGGGTACTCTATCGTTGTTTGAAAAGTTACAAATATCCCCTTGGTGTTTAATGAAATTATGTAATACTTGGATAGAGGTATAAAATTGTCAACTTTACCTCCACTGTATTTTTTATTTTTTTAACATTAAAAAAAGCCAGCAATGTGGATGAAATTTTTTTAAAAATTATAAAAAAAAATTGTCTATTTATGTTCATCACAAAAAATGGATGAAAATCTAAGTATTGGGCTAATTATTAGATAGCCATTAAAATCAAGTGAACATTGATAATTTTTTAAATAATAAGGGGGCATTTGTAATTATGCCAAATATCCAGAAAAGTAATTGTAATATATATATAATAATTTAATATTTGTAATTTTATTAATAAGTTGCAAAAATTGATAGCTAACCACTTATAACTACAGATTTAGACCAACTTAAGTTAAACATTCAAAAGCAAAAGTTGTAAACAAAAAATATATTTTTCAATTTATTTTTCAATAATTAATTATATTTTAACATCAAACTGATAAACGTTTATTTTAAAGGATCGAAAACCCCCCAAAACTAGACCAGGGCTGCCTTAACTGTTATCAGTCACAGCTTCAAGTAGAAGAATTTTCACCTTCAATCACCTGAAGGCACCGGAGGACGATTTAATCGAACATCTGTATAGACATCTCCAAGAAATTCCTACACTCTTATTGCCAGATAAACTGCACACAACGTCTAGCCGGGCAGAGCACATCAACTAGTACTAGTACCACATCGGTGACGTTAACTGTTTCAAGAAACACATGTACTAACAACATCGCGTGGTGGAGGTCTTGCTCTAACTCGAGTTTTTCTTGCAATGATTCTTTTTATGGAGAAGAGCCATCTTAACACACAGAATAAGACATTCCACCATCTCTGAGCTCTGTCGATGTGAACAACCGATCGCGGGATAAGAGCATCAATGGCGCTATGTAAATCAGCTGGTAGTTCCAAATTGGAACTCTGCAATGGAAAATCTTCCTCAAAGTAACTAAAATGCTCGGTATCACAGAATGATTGACCCATGGGTTCAGGGTCGGAGATGAAGCTGTCTGCTACTTGACAAGGGAAACTCAGAGGTTGGTCGTACCTGATCTCCATTGCGTCATCCCCGTGCAAGTAATAATCAAAGCTAGTCGAGTCTCTAAAGGACGGCATAAAATCGAGAGAAGAAGGATCTTGTTGCAAGTAACTGGATTGAGAAGTTGAATCTTGATGGCAACTACCCTCTGGTAGCAAGTTTGAGGACATTTGAGCATCGGGTGAGCATGATGAGGTAGGCATATTTAAGGACGACTCGGCTAATGTGACAATTTTCTCACGATCTCCGAATGCAGAGATAACCAACTCTTGAGCATTCACCTGAGATAAAGAAACTTCGGCTTGGTTACAAAATGCAGAGGCACTATGCGTTGAAATAAATTGCTGAACTCAGAAGAAGAGAAGGGTACCTTTTCTTCTTCTGACAGCTTATCCGTGGGCACATACTGGCTGTTCGAGAACATTCCTGTCACTTGTCCGATGACATTAAAGACAACGCTGTTCTTTTGCAGAGATGTAGGAGAGTTGTACAAGTATAATGTTTTGTCAAGAACGCATGTCTGAGCATGCTCCATTGTGGTTTTCCACTTTTTAGCAGACATACCGGTCCCAAGGATCTGGAACATTTTCACACACTGTTACTATTACTAGTCAATAACTGTAAATAAGCCAATAACATCATAAACTCCACAATCCACATACATCCAGGATGGAATAGAATGTATGATTTTTAAATGAGATGTACCATTTGAAGTATGCAATCCCTAATATAAACACAAGATGAGTTTGGTTATATCTTACATTTCGAAGCTTCGTGGGGTCTAAAGAGAGTAAAACCAGGAAGTCTTGCACGGTGTTAACTCCTTCTCTACTAAGACGTCTGTGAAAAGCTCCATCTTTGCCAATTTTTTCTAGCCGCCAAACTTCATCAGAAAGAGATGGAGGGTGGTGCTTCTTGTATACTTTAAAGAAAAAAAGATGAAAAGGATGAATCAATATCGTCGCATTAATCACTTTAGGCTAACAAATCTATCCATAATTCTAAATAAATGCGTATTTATTTCTAGTAATCTGGCTTGCCCAATTTCATCGGCTATAATGAATGTATGGGTACATGCAACATGAGAGAGCCCATATAAACATCTTAAACAAAGAAAACCAAAAACGACGATGAACAAGGAGATTTGAGGCAACATCAGCAAAGAATCCAGGCTACTTAGCAATTCTGGTTTCTTCATGTTTCACAAAATTCAAAATGAGTAAACTCTAATGTTTTAATCATAAACACTCTTGATATGAACATTGGAACGTTTGCTGTTGATAATAAAGCAACATTGGAATAGAAAAAAGCCCAACGGCGAACAGGAAAAGCATGATAAGAATCTACAAAGCTGTAGAACATACTAAGATAAATTAGCACATCATCATTCAGACATGCGATACATAGAGATTCATTTTGATGGTCAAGCCAACATGAATATCATTCATTACTGAGCTAGTATAGGGAAATCATATAAGAAACAGCAAGGACTAGTCATAAGAAAAGATTGATTAAGTGTAGAAGTGAAGAACTGACACTCTCCACGATGATCTCTGACAACAAAGGGTTCTGATCTCGCCTCTCTTATTCTGATGCCACCAACATCATCAATCAACCGAGCCCCCAGCCTGAATGTACGGCTTCTTGTCCAGCTTGAGTTATCCGTAAATGAAACATCACCCACCAATCCCTTTCCATCTTTAAGAATGAAGATCACATTCCCAGTTAGAAGAGGCTTCTTTCCTTCCCGCTCTCTCACTATATTATTCCTGAACTCTTCAAGTGTCCAATTATCTCTGTCATCAACATCAAAATCTCCTTCAAGAACTAGAATTTCCACCTTGCAAGAGGATCCAAGACCACTAGAAACAACTTGCCCGGTAGGTATATCAACTAAAGCAACTTCCATACTGGTGCAACCTTCTCCTTCAATACGAGTTCCAGTAAACACTGGAAGTGATATAGCATTTGAAAATTGTAACTTTAAACTCCTCGACTCAGGAGGTTGTATATCTTTCCCACAATTCCTGTACATTAGAACCATAAGGCAGAAGGGCATATGAATTAATATACTACAAAATGAAGGAGAGAGCGTAGTGAAAAGACCTGATACCATACCGTTTCATACTGATTATATATTTTCTTAACGCCGAGTCCATTTCCTCCTTGACCTGCATGCTCAAAATAAAACAAACTACTCAATATTCGGATTCATGCATTCTTCACCAATCAGAGTCTATCCTAAGAAAAGAAGCACGAAATAGGGTACATATTTGCAAAGTAAATCAGCGTATCCAACTGTAGATATTTGTATCACGTATGCACGTATACATCTAACCAGTGAAATCCCAGAGAAATACATCACCATATAACAACAGAATATAAGAAAGAAAATAATGAATGACTATATGTGCAAGCACAGCATCACTTTCCTAGAGCTGATCTTGAAACACAAGACATTAACCAAGTGTCAAAATAGGTTCGAAGCATTATCCTTCCTTCAAACCAGTAGCAAAAACAAGAGCATTTTTCTACAATATATTGTTATGAAAAATATGGCACAAACAAAAGGTTCTAGTCTTTAGCATATCAAAGACTTAAGTGTTGAATCCAAGAATCTTGTGGCAAGTTCAGTGGTGAGGATTATTCAGCTGAACCAGTTTATACACCTGAGACGCAGAGTGATATAAGTAACCGAGTAACCTAATTCTACACTTATCATTTAAATGGAAAAAAGAGGAGCTACTATCGGAATTTTTATCAATAATAGGAATATATGTGTATATATATTGCTGAATAACAATTCAAGTTAACTTACAACTCGACGAATCAGAGGCTCCAAAACTGGGTTTACGAGATTTTGTAATCTCTGCAGGGTCATCACATCCAGCACTGTACTATGAAAAGTACCAAAAAGAAAGAATCAATATAGCCAACAGTCTAACAAGATAGAAACTACACCAAACTCAACTTGGCCCTACAGCATCCAATAAGATTGATGCTCCTTTGAACTGGTTACGAGCATTTTCATTCCAGCTTAATTTTTCACTTAAAATGACAATGGTATAAAACACAGAATATTAACCCTTTCTTACAGAATAATAAAGATATGTCGTAAAGGTGCACGTAAAAGTCTACTTAGAATCATCTAATAACCATTGAGTTCTCATATTACTCCCCCACACCAGTAATGTGATCTCAAGCTCCAGTCTTTCTCGTTTCTAGTATAACCATGCATCCAAATACTCATTTTGCTACTTATCATAATCTCTTTTAGGAAGATAACACATTTGCTAAAGAAAATTCATCCCTATAAAGCATCAACTGATCAAGACAATTTACTCTTTCATCAATGCATGATTAGCACATAAACAATTCATCCCCTTTTAGATTTATACTTTTTCAAATACAGTTTGAAACTAAACATTCTGAAAAGAAAGCCATTTAGACATCTCACTTCAAATTCCCAAAACTCTTAGCAACAATCAATAAACTCATAAATTTAAACAAGAATTATCAAATAGTACTCCACCAAAAACCATGAAAAATCCCATCAAGAACCTTGAGACCCACAAAACTACATTCACTGACAGAGCTATTGATTTCTCAAAAACCCAAAAAAAGCAACCCAAGAAACTGACTTCCATCGTCTTCTACTATACCTACTAAAACAAGGAGATTTCCTCGAACGCTTATCATCAAGAGGAGGAGTGCCCTCCTCTTGTTGCTGCCTCTTCTGCGACATTCCCAGAGCCTCCCACCAATAACCAAACAACAAGAAGCGATGAATCTAACGCTTTGATACAGCGCCTTCACGACTAACAATAGCAAAATATAATCGACACACACACACACACACACACACACATATATCACGGGGGCCTGGGTGAGAGAAGCAGAAGGAAGACTGTTTCTTGAGGGAACAGAAAGACCAACATGCCGTAGTCCTATAAAAGATATGTCTTGAATAGTAATAGATCAAAAACCAGCATGACAAAGACTATATTTTGAATGTAAAAAATCGACTTTATTGCGTGTTTTCGGTGGGATTGGAGAAGGAGAAACAAATGCTAAGGTCAAAGCCGCAAAGGCTCACTTGTTCTATAGTCAACTTAATTATGGTTGAACCAGCATGTAATAATCATGTCATAATAAAATATTAAAATTGATATATTACCTTTTTTTAAAAAAAATCAACAATAAAAATAAAATAAATTGTATATGATGCTTATCAGTGTCCAATAACGCTATAAAATGCTGAAGTGTTGACTAAAATTCCAAAATTTTCGAAAAACTAACTTATAAAATAGATATTAACACTTCGATTTGATGTTTAAATTAGCAACACTTTTAAGTAAGATACAAATAAATATATTTAAAAAAATCAAGAATCAGTAGTGACGAGATAGAGAGTGGCGTTGCTCAAAACTGTGCAAAGATGAAAGAATAGCACGTTAGTTGGCTGGTGGTGACTGACTAATTCCATTGGCAAAATTTAAGAGTCGATTATGCACGATTTCTACATCCCTATACTGCGGATTGGATTTTTTATTTAATTTTTTTGTTGTATTTTTTATTTTATTTCACATGTACATATAATGTATATAAATATTTTATTAGATAAAATTGATGATGTAATTTTTATATATGTAATGTATATATGTGAAATGAAATAGAAGATACGGACAGAAATTACAATAAAATATCTGATCAGCTATATTGTAGGTAACCTCCCAAAAAAAAAAAAAGATATATTGAAGGGTAAGTTTAATTTCGTAGGATTATGAGTGTTTAAGAATACTTCAATAGCTATTGATATTATATGCTTTAAATACTTAATAATTAGGCGTTGGCAATGAGAGGAAATGCACAAAGGCATGAAATATTCAACTTTGAATATTTAGAAGTCCACGTCAGCATATTTGGTCGGAATATCCAAAATCTCCAAATTCAAAAGTAATTTTCGACACGTTATACAATTATTTATCTTTAATGTAGGAACCTTTACTTTTTTTCTATAATTGTAATGGGTTCGTTACCTATCCACATTTCTTCCGGACCAAAAGAATCATTCTCCTACTTTGATAGGACCAAATTGCAATTAAGTTAATTACAAGTTACTTCCTTATGAAAAAAAAATAGGCTGAATTATACAATCTCGTCGTATTTTGTTAAAAATAGTGGAAAATACCCCTTAATTTCAAAGAATGCGTAAAACGCCCTTTCATTAAAAATTTGCTTGTTTTTATTTTATTTTATTCTATAATTTAACAGAAAGATAAAAATATTTGTATTTAACCACTAATATATAATATAGTGACAAAGTCATAGAAGTTTCAAGGAAGCTTCGCGTAAAAGTGCATATGACCATGTTGATGGTGACAAACCCGTATTATTAATTAATTGATTAATGTAGTTTATGAATTAATTACTGTTTAAATCTTCGCTTTAACTGTTTCAGCACTTTTAATCACTTCTTTTTCCAAGTAAGACAACAAATGAATCCATCTCACTCAAAACATTTGAGTTATAGACAAGGGTTGAGAGATTTTGGGCCAACTTCGTACCTTATTTTCGTCTTTTTCCCTTAAAAAGATTGAACTTGATATCCCTATCAACTAAAATTTATTTTTTATTTAGTTTAATTTCGATATTAATGTGATTAGTCCGTTATTAATTGTGATTAAGAGGGTGTTTGACTAAGCTTTTTTAAAATATTTTATAAGATATTTTAGGAGTTAATAAGATATTGGATCTTATTTTAAAAATAAATTCCTAAAGTGTTTGGATAAAATAAGATGTTAAAACTTATATAAGATGCGAAAACATCATATAAGATATTAGAGTGTTTGACATAATAATAATTTTTATTGGTAAAATAACTAAATGGACATGATACTATTAGAATCAAATAAGTTGTTGTTTTTTTGATATATTTTGCTTTAAACTTTTGGATAAAAACAATATATTTGTACGATGGTGTTAGTGAAATATTAATATAGTTATATAACTAATATTTTCTTTGTTTATGGCCCCTACAATGAGCTCGATGTGTGATGGAATGTTATTAAATCAATCAAAATATGAAATTGACATAAGTCCGATCAAATAAGTAGGAATTCTTGCTGCAATCACTGTTTTTTGTACTGGGTATAAATCAAAAGGACAACAAGATGAATAGTGTTTTTAAATTATGCAAGAAACATTGTATTTGGATGGCGGGACTGACCCAAATCAAAATACTTTATTTATGGCCGTGTATTAAAGTGTTTGAGCAATAATCAAATATAAGTTTTAAAATTTAATAGATATTCAAATAATTTTAAACAGTAATATTTTCGACTCAATTCATTTAATAAATATCACAAAATAAAAGTGTCTTATTTTGTTCCAATTCTTTTGAAGAGTCTTATCTTGGAATTCAAAAACTACAGAAATTGTAATTTATAGGGTGACAACTATTACTGAATATAATTAAATAAAATACATATTTTCCTCAAAAAAATAATAATAATAATAAGCAGAAGGACAACACACTCTTCCAATCCAGACAAAATATGACCACCAAATTAAAGTTAATTTTGACGGGGAATCCAACAAGAATCGGGCCCCAGTTTTTCGGCCTAAAATTCATTAAGGGCACTTGGGCTTGTTGCCATGGGTAGTCATATTTGTGTAGCATTCACCACACATTTCTCTGTTGCCATAAGTCCCTGGAGGCACACACTTGCACCTCGCACAGCAACTTCCACAGGCCCTCATGCACAGATTCTGCCTTGAGTGAAGGCTGCACCTATGTTTGCACAGCCCACCACAGTCCAAGTGGTTAGGGTTCGGAGCCGGAGCCGGAGCAGGAGCCAAAGCGGAAGCGGGAGTGCGGGAAATTAGCCGATCTTTGAAGTACGTTGAGAGGTCGACAACTGCAAGAATTGTTGAATAATATATGGGGTATTGTTAACTTCGCTAAGTTAATGTACGTAAATTGCAAAAAAGAAAATGACAACGAGCTCCTTTAAAAAACGTAGCAAATTACCCCCTAGCTAAACATTAGATAGGGGGTAATTTATTTCTTTTTTCAATACACAGGAGATAATATATTATTTTATTTTTTATAAAGATTTTTTTGTTCATTTCCCATATCATATGGGAGTACATTGCAATTTTAAATAAATAAGTAGTGAGTTTTTATTTAAAAGTTGAGGGGCGGGATGCCTTTTTTTCTCTCTCTCTCTTTTTTTTTTTTTCTCTATTGGGGAGTTTCTGTTTTTCTGCCTATTTATCATTTCACATGGGGTAAAAGCCAAATGAAAAGTGTATGTTTGCGTGAAGGTTTAAGGAAAATGATTTAGATGGAAATTTTAAATCAATGTATTAACTTATATTTTATTTTTATATAAATGCACAAATCATATGTAAAAAGACATATTATTTATATATTTTAGCAACATGTAATTTTAAACATAAATAGTGTGTATTTATAAAATAAAATTTGAAAAAATATTATTAGAAAAAATCAGGTACAAATATTTTAACCCTAATTCCCTGCAAGATTTACAAATTAACCAAAAAATTATACCCACAGATAATTACATATGAATAATTGTTTATTTTTCGGGGACACAAACTTATATCAGGCAGAAAGGCATACGGACATGAGTTAATTGATTCTTGAATTTTAGAGAGAAAAATTTATTCTAAATAATGTAGAGAGAGAAAATAATAAATAAAATGCAATGCATTAATTACCAAATATTAAAATGTAGACCTAATGACCTTTGAATTTCAAGAAACACATGAAATATACCAACTCACCCAAGTTTTGCATTAGCTTTCTGCTGTCTCCCCCTCTGCCAAAACCCTAAAGGAAATATATTTAAAAAATATATTAATTAAAGGCATATAAATTAAGAAATAATGACCCAATTTTACTTGCTACATCTAAATATTGATGGAGCAGAAGCCATAAAATTTAAAAAAAAATTTACAAAAGCAGCGGAATTAATCGAGAAAAAAAAAAACAAATTGGAATCACATGTAATAGCGGGCTAACATGGCTTGTTTCTTCATTGTTCTTGAAATCAGATGAAACCTGCATTAAATAAAAAATTTGAAATATTAAACACAATTCTGTGGGAATAATCAAAATTGTAGAGAGAGAGAGAGAGAGAGTTTTTTGAGATTTAATTTTGCCTGAGAAATGAAGAAGAGAGAGAAAGTGAGTGCAATGATCACTTTTGCAGCCATG
>NC_026152.1:14360293-14399086 GCF_000512975.1 Sesamum indicum
GGAAGTGAAATTTTGACAATATTGTTGTTTTCCAAGAATGCCCCTGGTGAGTGAATATTTAATGCCCAGAAAAAATCTTGCATGGCGTGGGTCATAGTGTTAATGATTTCAGGTTGAATATTTTGGTACGTTTAGCAGGGATAAAGATGACTTCAAGTATGGATGAATTTTTTGGCGATTGATGTTTTACAATTAAAATGTTGTAATTTCGAGATTTATATATAGGTATTTAGTTTATTTTTTATAATAATATGTTGTTTCTATATTTAATTTTGAATTTATTAGTTGATTCTGGAAATATTAATGTACTACGCACTGAATATTATAATAATAATATGTTAGTTGATTTAAAAATAACGATTTATTTATAAAAAAAAAAAAAGAAAGTTGTCATCAAGTTAATAACAATTGTCTTATTTCAATAATTGTCACACTAGTCAATTGTGCTACATATACAGTTACCAGTGAATATTGATGATGTACCAAAATCACATATATAATAATAATTTAGAGATGATACTATAAACGGTAAATTATGTATGTATTTTTTAAAATTTGATATAATTATAAATACAATATTATTATTAAATTAAAAATTGTAAATGCACTACTTGAAATCTATTTCATCTTGCATGTAATTTCATTCGATAGGATTTTTGCTGAGTAATATTTCAAAACTACCTCTTACAAAATTTTAACTATGATTTGATCTTTCTAATGAACTAAAATGTCTTCTGAACCAAATTTCAGGTAGTGATACCCTAATCGGTTCATCAGTATTGCACTACTTTAAAGTGAAAATTGCTATCAAGAGATATGAAAAATTGCCTACATATGACGCCATAATACAGAGAGATCGGAGAAAATATATATATAGGTGTCAACTATTATATAGTCTACTTTAGCATTTTGGATATTTCATTTTGTTGAATATTTTTTTTTCTTTCTGCTGAAAAAACGGGGAGACTATTTAAGCATTTTTATATTTCTTTTTTTTGGGTAAATTACATATGATCATTTGAATTATGCACATATTTACACTTTGTCATCGATTTTTTTTTTTGTTTTGTCAACTTGCAATCTCAACTTTACGAAATTTTTACTTTGTCTTATATGCCCATTTTGTTGTTGATTTTTCTATTAGAAAAACATCACATGTTGTGCATATGTGAAAATATCACATCACGTAACCCTTAAATATTACATGTGCATTGCATGTAATATTTTTTTCAAAAAATAACTTATTTGAAAAACATATATAAATGGCGAAGTGCAAAATTTTATGAAATCGATATGGTAAATGGCACAAAAAAAAAATTAGATGTCAAAGTATAAAAAAGTTATAATTCGGATGGTAAAATGTAGCTAACTCTACTTTTTTTTATTAGGTTTGTAATTTTTGCAAACCTAAAATAAAACAATTATAATTTACAATCTAATTAAAATATATTTATAAATATATAAAATTTTATGAAATATAGATATAATTTACCTTATTATAAGTAGTAAAATATCAAAGAAAAAGAAAATAGCATACTACAGATTCAATGAGGAAGTTGTTGTTGAACGATGTATGTGTTATTATTATTCAATAATGACATAGTTACTAATGAGTATCTTAATTTAGTAACATATGTGTTGTAATTGTCTTGTCATTGAGTTATCATTATATATGTTATTATTTTTTCAATAATGACATAATTACATGGTAATAATTTAGCAACAACACATGCGCAATAACAACTATATCTGTTGTCTTTGAATCTACTATATACATCACCAATTTTTTATAATGTGACAATTTTTACACAATATTCGTCATTGTCAAATTAATAATTCTCACTATTACAATGAAATAAAATATTATTATTATTTAATATATAATATATTATTACTTAACTTTTTATAGCTGATTTTATTGTTTTCTTTTTAATACTGGCCGTTGTGACAAATATTTTTTATGGGTATATAATAAATAATTTTTATATTTTAAAATATATTAATATATAAATCAGTATATCACATTAATAAATATAAAAAGAAAAAAAATAATATTTTATCAATTAATATAAATTTTGAAAAGTTGAATAAGTTAATTATTTTAACATCAAGGGCATTTTTGACTTCACACAAAAATGGTGTGGCGGTGTTACTGACCGCTATTTGTGAGTATGGAGGGACTTTTCTTTTTATATTAGTATAGATATAATATAAAAATAAATGTATGTAGATTATGCTCTTTTATATATAGTTACTTAATTAAATTAATATCTTCACATTCAACATATATATATATAAGGAAATAAAAAAAGAAAAATATTAGTAACAATTGAATTACCAACCATATATATTGAATGGCTACAGTGCAAACACAGTTGGACATCTATTTTTCTTGCAGCAGAGATTCTTTGCATTAAAATTGATTAAATATATGTTGTGCTAAGTTGTTGTCTTGTCAATTCAATTACCATTTGACCATTTGTACTTTCTAATTAAATTATAGAAAATTATATTTTCTTACCGGATCAAATATTACTAATTTAAAGTGTAATCACTTTTGAAATGTTCAGACGTAATAATTTGTATTTATTAAAAATTTAAATTTAATTCTTGACCAAAATCATTCATTTCAAAATTTATTAAACAAAAATCAGTTCATTTGTAATAAATTATTGTATATTAATTCAAACACTTACCTATTATTCAAAAATAAAAAATAAGACAAAATTTTCAGGCTTTATCAGTAATGATTGATATAGCAGGAACAGGAAAATGTAGGAGCAAGAGGTGACAAAAAGATGAAAATATCAGCATACTTAATTTCAGCCAGCTGGACTTTTTTAATGCTCTGTACAAAATCAGCTTTATTCATTTTAATTATTTTATTTTTTTCTAAATCAGAATGAAAATTTGCAATGTACTAGGTTAGGTTAGGGGAGATAATATTTTTTATAGCATAAATAGGGTCCTTTTTCTTTTGGTCCAGTTAGTTATTGGTTTTTCAATTTTGATTCATAATTTTTAAATGGGGTTTAATCTAATTTATTTTTTATATGATATTGTAAATAAACAAACTATTTTATATGAAAAAAATAGTAATTTTTCTCTCTATATTTTTTAAAATGAAGTAATTTACCTCTCTGTCTAAGGAGATAAACTATTTCATTTTAAAAAATACAGGAAATGTTGTATTTTAAAAAATACAAGAAGATAAATTGCTATTTTTTTTATAGGGCAACTTGCTCATTTTCAATATTACAGGGGGTTACTTGCATTTTTCTCCTTTTAAAAAATAAACTTTTGATTTCATGCTATATTTTTGTTAGATATTTTAATAAAAAATAGCACGTGCTTAGCACATGACTGTTAGGATATTTACACTTTTTGCCTCATTAATGAGGAAATTCTCAAATTTTGTCCCGTACTTTAGAAAAGTAGCATTTTTTGCCTCATACACTTAACAAATACATGGCCTTTTTAATTAAATATATAATAAAAATATATCATGGGACTAAAAGTACTATTATTTTAAAAATATGGAATCAAAAATTAAAAAAGAAAAAAACTCATAACCATGAAACCAAAAATAAAAAGATTCAAATTACGAGACGAAAGTACTACTCCCCCTAATAGGTTTAAGTTACTAATATTTCATTTGAATATCATAAATTAGACTACGTATGCCGTAGTCATTTTTATGTGAGTGTATTATGAGTTAATGATAATCAATTTATACAACTTGACTCCATGAAAATTTAAATCCATGATTTATGCTATACAGGAATAAAGTGTCATCTTATCCTAATATATTGCCATGGTTGTAATAACCAAGTAAGGTAATATCATAAGGAGTTTATGGCAATTGAATGCTATTAATTAGGGTAGCCACAATCAATTTAATCTGATCTACACAATTTTAATAAAATTATAGCATTTATAACTAATTTGGACCTGAATAGGAATTTTACGTATAGGTCAAATTTCATTGTTACTCTTTTATCATTACTTTGTGACTGTTCCATCAGTAATAGAATATTCCATTCATTTTAATTAAATTCATTCCAAATATTATGGTCAAGAACCATAATAAGATCTATTTAAAAAATAAATAAAAAGATTATGAAGATGTATTTGAAAGATGAGAAGTTAAAGTGAAATAAAAAATAAAAATGAGAAACCAACAATTTATTTTTCCCCTTATGTATAATAAATATTCGTAACATTGTCACCTCTGCAACGGAGAGATTGGAATGTTTTAAGATTTTTTCCACTTATAACAAATGTTTTTTTGACACTCTCGACTTTTATGTCTAAATTGCTTTTCTACAAGTAAAGGAATTTTTGCGCGTAGTCTGTTAAAATAAGCATTCATTAGCTTATTATTGTAAATAAGTGAAAAAAAATATTTTATTATTATTAATTATTATTTATCATTTATGATTTGTGCTCTTAAAGTACATAATTTAAATCGATTAAACTAAAAATTATAAATAATCCGTTACTAACTACCACAATTTATTATTAAAAATTATTAATATTAAGTTATTTTCTCGTACACTCAAACTTCAATATTTTATTACTTTTATTTTCATTTTGAAACACTCTACTTTTTTCTTTTTTTTGGATAAATGTAAGTTTCATTAATAAAACAAGATCGTACATTATAACAGTACTCAACTGGTGGTTTATCACTCGACAGGCCAAGGAATACGCCATAATCTAAATACGCCCAACACTCTATTTTTACTGATGATTAACTTACACCTTTTCATATGACTTATTCTCATTCTAAAAATAAGATATGTTACAAGCACTCCCTTAATTACTTCTTAAAAAAACATAATTTCACCAATACCCCAATAATCCAATGACTGATTATTAATAGATTACTCTAAATTCATCATAGAAAATTAATTATATTCATATAAATTGTGAATCATTAAATTAGCACATAATAATGATAATATTATTTATATGTAATATAACGATTGTTTATTTATATAAAAACACTGTGCAATCCACAAAGTGAGGAGAGTTAGTTGCCTAGGATCCCTGTCCTGTACAATAGTTGTCGCATCAATGTGTAGTCAAAGTTTTTAGGTATGTCCGGTTGTTGCTTTGGTGGAAAAGCAACAATCTGGCTGTCACTGTCGTTACACCGGCCCTTTTTTTAAAAATATGTAATTATTATTTTTCTTAAAATATTTTTAAAATTATATTTATATTTTCTGCAAAAAAAAAAAAAAATTATACATGATGCCTGACTCTATTTTGTTATAATTTGAACGAAAAATATTAATATCAGCAAAAAAATAACGTTAAGTAAATTATTAATTTTGTATCTTATTTGACGTTCTCATGTATATTTTTGTACTTGTAAGGGGATAAATGTAATAAATATAAGTATATAAAGAATGAGCTAACATTATTATATTTTTTTTCTTTATAATTACAAAATTATTTCATATGAATGTTAAATGAGGAATAAAATTCAAAATTTATGTAATTTTTTTTATGTCAATATTTTTCATCCAAATCGTAATATAAGAGGATTATATGTAAACAATGAATTGTTAAAGGGAGCGTAAGTGTAATTTTAATTTTTTTTAAAAATATATAATTTCACATTTTCTTACAGTATAGTGTAATTAACATTATATATAAGCTAAATCAAGAAAAATGAAAGCCACCTATTTTTTGCTGAAAAAAGGATATTATGGTGAATACAAATAGTGTTTATTGCCTTCTGTCCTATTATTTTTATATAATATAATGTTGATGTACATAATATAATTGAGATAAATAACTCAACGCCACCTATTTCTCAATTTTATTGTACTTGTCTCGCTGCAGGTGCCCTATCGCCTCCAATTTTAATTTGCTTGCATTATTTGATTCTTCATTCAAAGCATGCTATTTAAAATTACAATATGTTTGTTTGAGATATGTTATAATTGTAAATACTTTTTTATTTAAAAAATTATAAATTTTAATTGATGTCACCAAAAAGTATATCAACTTTATATTATTGGGGTGCGATTCAACACACTTAACACTAAAATTCTTACAAGTGATTTCTACCTCTTCAAATGAGAAAATGAGAGGTTATTTATACTAATACAAATGTATGCTATTTAGAACAGGTATGGATAAAATACTACTTTAATCTTTACTACCCCGTATTACATAGCTACAATTTATTAGCTGAGATTATTCTAGTAATTCATTGTTCCACATCAATTTGGTAAGTTTGACTTGGACCTTCTTTTTATAAAAAAAGTCATTCTTGCTTTATTTAACTTGATTTCTTTCCTCCATCAACAACCCCCAATCCCTGGATATCATGAGGATATTTAGGATTACACTATGATCTCGGACTCTTCTCAAATCTGACATATATTAGGATATCATGACGAGGATACATCACAGTGAAAGGACTGTGTCGTCGGTGGTCGAGGGTGACGCCATTGCGGGTCGAGGCCATTTGTCGCCATAAGGGTAAGGAGGGCCTAGCAAATCATATGGTCGCATACCGTCGTGTTGCGCTATGTCATCTCACGTTGCATTTTGTTGCGTCACGTCACACTATGTCGTGCATTACATCTCTCTTCGCACTGTCGCGTTGTGTTGTGCCCCACGATATTGCATCGCGTTGTGTTATCTCGCATTCAGTAGTGTTGCATCGCACTTTGCCGCGTTATGTTGTTGCTTTGCGTCAATTTCACTTCCTATGAGTAAATGTACTTGAGAGTCGGTTAGGTTTTAGTCCGAATTAGGTTGTGATATGTCGAGAAAAGGTATTGAGAGTGGGAAGTTGTCATCAGATGGGGCGGTGCGGCTGGTCGAGGCTCGACGCCTCGACTTGGGTTAGGTCGAAGTTGCCTCGGCCAACCTCATCTGTTTGATGGGAGCTACCTCGACCAATTCTGTCAAGCCTCGGCCGGATATTATCTATGAGGTTGCGTTTAATTTGTCTTTGCCTTCCACTTCGGGAGGATTGTTGATTTTCAAGATGAATTTATTTAGGTAATTAAGAATTTGCCCGAGAGTCATTCTTGATTCTTTTGAAATTTTAGTGGGCTCTGGTTCGTCTTAAATAATTACTAGCCTTGTCCATGCCAAAAGTGGTGAGTTGGAGTCTTCTATAACCCCCCAATCCAGGCTCCGTTGTTGTGTTTATGGATGTCGAAAATTCTTGAGTCTTGAGGAGTTTGAAGGTGGTGTGGTGGTGAGAGGGGGTAGGTGCTTGACCTTCTCTCTCCTCTTGAGGCTTTCCTCTTCCGAATGATTCTCCTTTAAGAGGGGGTGTGCTTGATATCTACTCTCCTCTTGAAAATTCTTTGAGATGACTTTCCTTCAAGAGGGGACAGACATTTGACCTTCTCTCTTCTCTTAAGGTTCTCCTAACATGACTCTCCTCCAAGAGGGGGAGGTGATTGATTTTCTCTCCTCTTGAGGTTCTCCTCTGTTGGATGACTCTTCTCTAAGAGGGGGAGGTGTTACTCTTGTCTCCTCTTGAGGAATTATTCTTTTGGATGACTCTCCTCCAAGAGGGAAAAGATGCTTGACTTCCTCTCTCCTTATGAAGAATTCTTCTTTAGGATAACTCTCCTTCAAGAGGGAGAGGTGCTTGACCTCCTTTGTCCTCTTAAAGAATTCTTCTTTGGAATGACTCTCTTTCAAGAGGGACATGTGCTTGACCTCCTCTCTTCTGTTGAAGTTCTCCTCTGTTGGATGACTCTTATCCAAGAAGGGGAGGTGTTTGATATCTTCTCTCCTCTTGAGGAATTCTTCTTTTGGATGATTCTCCATCAGAGCGAGAGGTGTTTGACCTTCTTTCTCCTCTTGAGGACGTCTTCTTCGAGTCAATGACTTTTCTCCAACAGGGGAAGATGCTTGACCTCCTTTCACCTCTTGAGGTTCTCCTCATTCACTCTGGTTCGTTGTCTTCTACTCACTATTGTTGGGGGCCGGGTTTGCACCTTAGCCTGTACGAGGATAGCGAGAAGGTCGTGAGCTGGGCAACTACACTCAATGTCCTAGGCAACTACACTTGAAGCGACCTAAGTTGAGGCGTCTTGCAGGGTATGCTCGGAGGTCCATCGAGCCCGCCTAAGCCCCATTGCCACTTCTTGCTCTTTGGTCCATGTTCATCTACAAATGTTGATTCGCTTATTTCTTACAGACGGGACAAAGTTGATGTTGCCGAAAAATTATATCGACTAAATTTATATTATTGGGGCGCCATTCAACACACTTAATACTAAAATTCTTACATGTGATTTCTTCCTTTTCGAATGGAAAAATGGGAGGGTATTTATACTAATACAAATATATGCTATTTAAGGTAGATATGGGTAAAATACTACTTTAACCTTACCTACCCCCTCTTACATGACTACAATTTATTGGCTGGAGTTATGCTAGTAATTCGTTGTTTCACATCAATTTGGTAAGTTTGACTTAAATCTTTTTTATATTAAAATGCGTCCTTGCCTTATTTACCTTGATTTCTTTTTATCATCACTAATAAGTATCGCATTGTGACAACTTATTGTAAAAGAGTATTTAAAAATTTTCAACAATAAGAGAATATTTATATTCTATAACAAAGCATTATATAAGAGTTATAAGGATAATTTGGGGAAGAAAAATTCAACGGAAAGTAAAATCTGTAGAAGAGCTGCTAGTTCCACAATATTTTCTTTTTTGGTTGGTTCACAAATGATTAATGACTCAGCGGACTATAATTATAAATATCTACTCGTAATTATAATCTGTGAAACTCACATCACAAACTGTAAAAATTAAAAATGCTCATGCCCGACCTTATGTATTCAAATTATATTTTTTAATAATAACTACATTTCATTACACTACAAGAAATATAATAATTAACCATAATTATTTAATATGGTTAAAAATTATGGATAATTACATTTACATTCCTTCATCTATTATTTTTTTACACAAACTATTCCTATCTTTTGAAAAAAAATTATAGAAACCATCCCTACCAGTATTTAAAATTCAAAAATGCCCCTATTGACTACGATAATCTTTAAAATAATTTTTTAAGAATAGAAATACCCTTAAAGGGTGTTTTTGTAATTATGAAAAAATAGAAAAGTGTCAAAGTAATATTTATGAAGATGAGCAATATGACCTCATATATTTTTTTATTATTTGTATCAATTTTTAATTTAATACAAATTATTATATTAATTTTTTTATTGAATTTCTATAAAAAAAATTTGCACCTTTTAATAGTTAAAATGTTAAATTATTCAATTAATATATAAATTATTCCTTAGTAAAATTATTAAAATTAAAAGATTATTTATTCTCTATTTTTATTTAGAACCAAATTTTACTAAAATTAAAATTAAAATTAATTTATGTATTTCATATAAATCATATTAGAATAAATAAAATAAATAACTCATTTATTAAAAAATATTTGAAATTATTAAATTTTTTATTTTAAAAAAATTATCCCTTCTTCCCCAACCACACCGCCATACGAATCCTAACTTCCATTTTATTAAAATATTTTTTTAATAAATAAATTAATTTATTTTATTAATTCTAATTAGATTTATATAAAATACATAATTATTTTTAATTTTCATCGTAGTAAAACTTAGTTAAAAATATAAATAGAGGATAACGAATCTTTTAATCTTAATAATTTTAAATAATTTATACAAGTATGATAATTTTTTATAATCTATTAACTAATTTTAGTTATATATTAATTGAATAATTTAATATTTTAATTATTAAAGGTATAATTTTATATAGATATTCAATTAAAAAATTCATAAAATAATTTAATTTTAAATTAAAAATTAATATAAATAATAAAAAAATATATGGGATCATATTATTCATCTTCATAAATATTACTTTGACACCCCTTCTACCTTTTGATAATTACAAAAACACCTCTAAGGACATTTCTTTTCTTGAAAAAATATTTTAAAGGTTGACCTAGTGAATAGGGGTATTTTGGGGTTTAAAGGTTGCAAGGGGTGGTTTCTATAATTTTTCAAAAGATAGGGATAGTTTGTGTAAAAAGACAATAGGTGTGGAGATGTAAATGTAACTATCCCTGAAAATTAATAATAAAAAATCATCGACTATGGCTATGCAGTGGTTGTTAACTGTAGTTTTTACGAGCGTGAGTAATACATTTGTCATTGTTAAAACTCCTGGCAAAAGTACTTGTCATGGCTCATAGTCATAGTAAAAGAATATTTTTATGGGGAATAAGTTAAGTTTTTGCATTGATTTTTATTTAGCTGTGGTTATAATAATTATTTACCACTGATTTACTCCATAGCCAGTAAAATCATAGGCAATAGTAAATCTTTTCTAGTGTTACATTGATACATTCAAATATCAAATGCTGCTTAAAAGGGAAATAGCACTTCTCGTTCCGTAACTTAAATTATTTCCACTTTTGATTTTATTGGTTAAAGAATTCTCATTTTATGATCCTGTAATATTTAGAAAATAGTACTTTTATTTTCATAGATACTTTTCATTAGATACTTTAATGAAAAATAAGCACGTGACCAGTTAGAGCCTACCCGTCCCATTGATAAATTATCTTTTTTAATCCCATACTTTTAAAAAGGTAGTACTATTAGTCTTATATACTAACACATGGCCGTTTCTATTAAATATCTAACAAAAGTGTTAGCTTTTAAAAGTTACAAAATTCATAATCAATTAGACCAAAACTGAAAAAATCCTAAATTATGAGACAAAAACTACTATTTTCTTTTGTTTAAATATATTCATAATTCTGATACAAAATACATTCAAATGTAAAAACAAATAAAAAAATGTTATTAAAAAAAAAAAAACATACAGTCACATTCATCAAAACCGAAATTCACAACTCCTTTTTGTGAAATTTCAACTTTATTATTTTGAGCACAGCTTCAGTGAAAAACTATATAAGCATAATTTCTTTTTTCCAAAAGAATATCATCATCATATTTATCAAAACATTTTTTTTGTAATAAATTCCCCTATTATTGTTGATAAAAACCATCATTTCTTTTTACAACAATCTGAATGCCTGAAGCTATTCAAGTTTATGAATTATGGTATTATTATTTCGGCAGTTATTATTGATGTTCTTAGGAGATGGATATTAATTTTCCTGAACGAAAAAGAAGAAAAGCAATAAATACAAAAATAATTTAATTCTTCCTCTCTATACTAAATTACAAGATTATTAGTAGCTTGACATAAACATCATGATTTATCCCAGTGAAATAAAGCTAGTTTTTACTAATATCGTCTCTCAATTCCTCATTCTATAACCTGAGCTCGGAGAAGGAAGAGACAAGAAAATACATGCAAAATGTCAAATATTTTAATTCATTTTTTCTAACAATCACGGGCTGAACTTAAATAGTTTTATATTTTTATCATGTTTATACAATTGATCGAGCTTGACTCAAGCTTCAAATCTTATAAAACGAAAAATGGGTATTGAAACTTGACTTATTGTGTTGTGCAAATCAAGTTTTAAACAAGCTTTTAACGATCACACATGAATTAAGTATTGACTTGATTCATTTTGCAGCTCTAAGCTCACATCAACATGCGATAATTTGATCGTTAGATTCTTATATGCATAGTTTTAACGAATATCGGCTTGCTCTTGTTTAGAGGAAACAAAAGCACAAGTTCCCTTCATCTCAGACAAGAACAAGGAATGGCTTAGAGCTACAATTCAGCAGAAGTTTCTGATAAATGAAAAGCTGTGATCATATGCATTTACCAGCAACAATGGAAAAGAGGTGCTTCATGAGATTAATCTAGTTAAAAGATGCTGTACCAGAAAATTAATTATCGGAACATGCGTGTCCGCAGAAGTGTATATCAGAAAAGGCAAGGTGGTGTTAGCTACTGAGAATGTAATTCTTGAATCAGAAACTGCAACAGCAAGCATCAAGCATAACGTGATCGAGGGCTGGAATTATAATTCTCAATATCCTGATGCAGAACTATCAGCGGAGGTTTCTGTAATCATCCCTAATGTTCTTTCTCAATAGTTAACAATTTGCTGTGTGCATGCAGTTAAGCCATGACTTTCTAAAGAAAATAGAACGGCAAACAAACAACATGATCTTTGTATGTTTAGGTCAATGCTGTTCAGATAGTAACTTCAGATTCACTAATGCAGCAGAAAAAGGAGACGGGCTTTGTCTGTAGTAACACAAAAATACTGTGCTTCTGCTAATGAAGATATTATGAACTTGCGGAAAGTAATTAAAGAATGTAAGCAGGCAATCTGCTGAATACACGTATTATTTGGTTAAAGCTGGAAGATTATAGTTGAACAAGAACTTGTAATTTTCAGATAAGCATTGTAGCATAGTATGTTACAAGAATGCTAATCCTACACTACACTCTTGATGAAACTAATGCTATCTACCCTACATAAGTATTGGTTAAAATGTAATTCTTCAAGAGGCCTAAATATTTCTATGATGTACCAAGAAATACTATACATAAAAAAATCAATGGTATCCTTTTGAGGCCCTGGATTGGTAGAGTTCCAATCTCTTTTTCCCTTCATAAGCTAAGGTTTCAAGTTCTTTATCCTGCATTAAAGTTGCCTGCTTCGTGGCCCATTCCAACACAATGAGCACGTCTTCCTTAGCTAATTCCTCACTATCGGGGACATGCATCGCAAGATAACATAGTAATATAAAGGAGGGAAACTGTACCATTTGCTCGCCAAAATAAACTAACGGTATGAGGTGCTTAATACCTCCTTCAGAGATTATGGATTTGCAGTGATTGACATTGAGAAAATTATTGGGTCCGGCAAATTTGTTGAGTGCTACAGCTGCCTCACTAGTAACTTCTGGTTCCCGGTCGTCAAGCAACCTTACCAATGGGCCAATAAATCGTGTCTCACTTGCACGGAAAGTTCTTGCCAAGTTCCCAATAGACCTAATGCTAGGAATGAGTAATTCTGATTCTGCTTTCTGTACAATTGTGAGAAACTGGTCCACTACAGCTTTGCAAGCTGGTGCAGTAGGCTTAAAAGCCAAACGCCTCAACGTTTCGTCTTGCTCAGCCACAGCCGTGATCTCCATTAACGCCATGGCTGAATTGTATTGAACTTCTTCGGGACCTTTGTCAATCAACACAGAAAAGCATAAAAGGGCTCTAGATTCTGTTATGCTCCTACAAATTGTAACATTTCCTGCACAGAGATATCGAAGTGCTCTGGCAGCCATGGATTTCATTTCTGCCTTAGTAGCAGGATCTTCAAATTCCCTACCCTTAATGCTGTCTCCACTAATGGCAGTATGTGGCCTATGATGTTGGCGGTGGTGGCGACTTTTTTTTTTGCGGTTTTGATTAGTTCTCATGTTCTGCTGAGTGGCCTCATAATTGTTGGCTTGAGGCTGTCCCTCGCCTTGCTCGTTAGAGGGCACCGTTGGCGTTTTCACTGCCATAGTATTTGTCACCAGATTGTGCATTTGGCTATTCGTTGACATCCCCATTGGACGCTGAATTTTACTCTTACACTCATCATCTTGTTCGTTAGTCCTATAGTTAGCATCAGTAACGTCCATGTCATTCTTCTGGGTATTAGCCATCACAACTGAGTGAATCGACATGGCTTGTTTAGTGGGTATAGCATACTTACTATGCTCTTGAATGGTCTCGAAAGCAAGATGACTAACCAGCAACTGAATAACGTTGCTTTGAGCAAAATGATCTTGGCACTTGCGATGATGAGCAGCCAATTCCGAGACGGCCCAAGCAACCACAACCTGAACCTTCATGTGCCCTTCTTTGAGGATTTTCGCAAACACCTGGCAGACACCTGCATTCACAATCTGTTCGACGCTGTCCGGATCCCTCCCAAGCAGCCCAATTGCCCTGGCAGCACTCTCCTGCCCTTCCATTCTCCCTTCCTTGGCCAACTTCAACAATGGCCCAACCCCTCCTTCCTCAATTATCAACTTCCCATATCGATCGTTGTCCCGTGCCAACGACACAAGCGAAGCAGCAGCATCCGTCCGGTCCTCTATCGTACCCGAGCACAAGATCGCAATCTGTTCCCATATCAAGCATAGAATCGGCTCGTTTGCCGCGATTGGAGGCAGTCCCAGATACTCGTCGTCACGATCATCCGCAGGGGTCGACACACGAAGGAGCCACGAAACGTCTCCAATAGAATTCTCAAGCTGTTGGGTGATTTTCCTGAAGGCCCCTGCTGGGATTATGGTGAAAATGCGGGCGATGCCATTGGCGCGGCACTTGAGCACGAGCGTCAAGGCCTTGTCGAGAACTTGCTCCGTGTCGTCAATGATTCGTCGCGTGGGCCGCTCATAGAGATCTCCGCTAGCTCGCGCGGCCTGGCGGAGGAGGCCCACGAGCTTCTCACTCTTGGTCTTGACTTCCAGGCAATCTTGGCGGAAAGAAATGGCGCCGTCCGCCAACTTTACAACCTCGTCCGCGTACTGTATCGGCTTCACGAGGATTTCTTTCACGAAATCCCCCATGATCACGGCGGAATTTCTACCAAATCAACAACAGAGGATGAATTTCAACTCCCTGGTCCTTTTCGAAATCAAGAAAGACGTTTGGGAATATCGACGTCGTGGTATTAGCTTTGCTTTTCATGTTAACGGGGTTTAGCGAAACGGGAAGGTGTTTGCATAGCAGTATTGACAGCGGAGGAGGATGAAAAGGGCGGCGGGCGGCGGTGGTGGTGGTTGAGGAAATGGCAGTTTCCTTGAGCGGAGTGGTAAAACGAAATTGTCTCAATATCTTTTGTTTTTTCATTAAACCAAAACTACTGACTGTTACCACCTTTTTTATAGGGACTGCATCTGCGTTGGTTGGTCTTTATAATCCAACAATACAGCAGAAACACACACTATCTCTTTCCCCATAATATATACTATAACCCCCCCCCCCCCGCATGTGTGTGCAAAATATAATTAAATTATTATATAATAAAAATGAAATAAATATGTGTTATGCTTTTCAACTATAAAATAGTACAGTGTAGTATAGATAAATTGGTTGATTTTTTCTTAAATATCTTCTACCTTCCATTAAATTTAAATTAATTATATAATAAGTATAATATGATCAATGTATAATTTAAAAAAATAATCATAAATATAATAAATACTTACCTCAATAAGGTGTAATTTAATTGTTGTAATTGAGATTCCATCATCATAAAGTTATGGGCTCGAAAATTCTATCAATATATGATTGTTGGCCTACTTTAAAAGTCACTCGTAATTAATTACATCATTTCATATTAATAACTGGAACATTGATATTTTTATTTTAAGGGAATTGGAATATTGATAATTGATTATTAAAATTCATTATAACTTAATTCTAAGTAATTCTCTAAACAATAGTACAGTAATAATTACAGTGTGATGGATTTCACATGGCCGGACCTTTTTATCTTATAAGCATATTTTCTTCTCCATTTTTTTATGATTTAGTGTTTTTTTTCCCTCATTTTTATGTAATATACCACAGAAAAATTATTGTACAAGAATTATTTTATGGATATATGGTTTTTTCCCCAATATATTTCTTTTTTCTTTTTTGTAAAGGTTAATTTTTAAAGAATTGGTTATATATGTTAGATTATATTTACTCTCATCTCATTGTTCATTATTGTTTTTAATCTCTTGCGATTATCTCATTACGATTGTTCACTAATTTAAGCGTCAGAGTACTAATATATTCTTTTGCAGGTCCCATTCTTAGATTTGCAAGAATATAGGGTTCAAAGATTTGAGTTAGACTTGTTTTAAACGATCAATTTTTTGTTCACATCAATTTGAATATTTCAAAATTAATATTTACTTTGTTGGGTACCTTTTCAAAGTTTTTATTTGAGTTTTTTTCATTTAGTAATAAAAATTCTCATTATTAGAAAATATAATCTACTTTGAATTAGGAATTTAATGTGTATTCATCTAAACAACTCATTCATACAAAATTCTATCTTCAAGATTTGGGTATTAATTGAATTTATCTTTTTATCTTAAGGAAACCCATAGTTTCATTCATCTGAAAATTACTTATTAAAGTAATCAATTACCTATTGATGCACTCTTTATACTTTTTTAATAATTACAAAAGTTTCTTACTATTATCAAGTATTTAGAAAATATTGCAGCTTGAATAATTTAATTAAGCTTGATTAAAATTCTAACAATGATAATCTCATAATGCATTTTACATATACATATTATATATATTATTTTTTAAATATATAAACATTATTAAATTTTAGATATATAATGTATACATATAAAAAACAATATAAAATATGATACTAATTTGTAAGAAAAAAACCCACACTGCAAATTAGAAATATATATCATTAGGAAGTTGCCATAATGCTGCAAAAGTACTTGAGATATATTTTTTTTTAAAAAAAAAAAAAACTTATAAAATTCAAAATCTAAGATGATAGAAACTTATAAAATTCTTTGTTGCAAGGAATTTCCGACTTATTTTGAAAATCTTACAAAGTCAGTTTGAAAATTTTCAAATTTACCATTAATGAAATATTATAAGTCCTATAATCTCATTTTTAATATACGGCAAATCAAAACATATTTTAGAAACCGAAATTTTAATCCATGCTGAGAAGCAAACGCACCTTGATCTCATCAAACTGCATTTCTAAAGGTTTTGAACTATACATCGATTGGAATAAGCTAACAGAGGACAATCTCCATCTTCGGTTTCTTTAGTCTTGCCGCCTACTTTCCGATTAGAGCATCTCCGACAAACCTTACCATGAGTGTACAGAAGACAATTCAGGTCAAATTTCAGCTCAGCTGGAATCCGCGTGTTGAGATGGAGGTACGTCTTTTTTATGTCTGCATCGGCTGGTACCCAACCCATAGTCTTAGCTATCTGGAAAACCTGGAAAATTGATGGGGACGTTTAGCAATTTAGGCAGTAAGGAAACTGAAAAGGATGCAGGACATTCTACTGGAACGATAAGGACGGACTGCTTTGGTAGACGAGAATTGCTAGGTAGACGCTTAATCATGTCTGTTATTTTGTTTCGTAGCTGAAGTCTAAGTACATGATATAAGCACGGCATCAAGAATAATCAAGGCCCCGATGCAGAATATCTACCCAATACGAATCAAGAAAAGACTAATTTGTCCCCCATCTATGAACACTCAATTGAAGCCAGTAATACTTCATGATTTGGTAATTTTCAAGAAAAAAGAAGGGTAGGATTGTCTATTACAGCTCATACAATGTAGCTAAACAAACGCCCGCATATTTACATTTTAGGATGTCTAACATGTAAAAGCAGCTGGCAAACAGGATACAGCGGAGTATTTCACTAATGTTCATGCATCACCATATTTTCCAATAACATCTTGTTTAATCCCATTATTACAATCAATGAGTCGTAAATAGAAAATGACTCACATGTGTGTCAACTGGGAAATCGTCGTGTTGCAAATGGAACATCAGAACACATGAAACCTGCCAACAATATAAGATAATTGTATGACAAAGTAACTTTTGCAAGATTAATATTAAGCAACATCACCATCTAATTGCATGCACATACACATTTCTGTCACAGTCTGCTCATATAATGTACTTTTTCACTCATCACAATTGTCACAAAGTGATTTCATTTCCTTGTAATGGAAACTTATGAAGCATCACTAAGCATAGCCCAATACCATGGTGTGCGTTTAGATATAAAGTACTAATCAGAAAAGTAACTTTACGAATGAAGTTAATACTTGTGTCTTTGGACTCGGTTCAAGATGCATAACATTGACAATGATTACAATTATACTGTTTTTGGCTAAGTTTATTTAAAACATTTTAGAAACTAATTCATTTTATAGATGTTTTTGGAACTCACAAGATGTCAAATCTTATTTTAAAAAAGAAGAAGTATTTGACTATAATAAGATTATGAAGCTTACAAGATATGAATAATGACAATTTTGTAATTAGTATGATCAAAATTGAAGGAGTTTGTTAAAATTTTATAATAAGCTATTAAACATCTTTAAAAAACTTAGAAGCTCACCCAAACACCCTCTATTAATCAACTATACTAGGCTTATCCGACACTCATCAAACAACCTGTAATAACAATTATAGTGTTGGAACGGATTTACAGCCAGTTTTCCTTCAACTAAAACTGCTGCCCGATGGCCAGACATGAAACCAGAAATCTCTAACAACAATTTGATAGGCGTTGATAGTTATTCTCAATTGTAACCAGTTTAACATATGCACTATTTACCAAAATCCTATACTTACACCGTAAGTAACAAAATCATCCCGCTATGGAGAATTTGGATTCCTACTTTGATTTACCGTGGACACTTCTAAGCAAATGAAAAAACATGCACAATTGGCAAAAGAGAACCTGAATATTGTTATCAAAACCATCTTCACCACTTTCCCCTAGTCCTATTGTGAGTTCGAAAAAAAATGTACAAGTTCTTCCTCTCGCTACCTATAACATAGATACAGATGAAGATGAAAAGGAAACCCCAAATCAAATATCGTGCCTTGCCTAGTCTTGTTGAGACTAGTTGAAATGCTTTATGAAGCCCAGAACATTAAAACAAAATTCATTCCCCAAAACCAGCTCAAACACTTTTCCCAAGTCCATTGCACAAATATTGAAAAGGAAAATTTTAGCATGCAGCCTACATGGCAATCTGAAGATTGAGAAGAAAAACATGGAAAAAGATCACTCATAAAATGAGTTACTGTTGAAATGGAGAAACAGTGTGAATATTAGATC
Organism: Sesamum indicum; assembly: GCF_000512975.1. Classification (NCBI taxonomy): domain Eukaryota; kingdom Viridiplantae; phylum Streptophyta; class Magnoliopsida; order Lamiales; family Pedaliaceae; genus Sesamum; species Sesamum indicum. Next base: position 14,379,135 of record NC_026152.1, read on the forward strand.
ACATCAATGATGGATCTAAATCTCATCAATGTGGAGAAAAGGTGTAATGGCTAGAAGGACACACGCATTGTGTTATATAACCGTCAATAATTAGGAATAAAGTAAACTCCCCTCAACCATCTATATCCAACAAAGACTACTACTCACTGTAATTCAAATTAGGCAGCAGGAAATAAACCAAAGCCATCAGAACCACATTCAGTCACTTTTGAAAAGGAAAACTTTAGCGGCAGAAAGTTACCGTCTTGGGACCAATCCCTTTCAAAAGTGAGAGCTCTGCTTTGACCTCCTCTATGGACAATTCTCTTAAGTATTCCATGCACAACTTCCCCTTTTTCTCAAGCAAGCAACTCAACAAATTCTTTATACAAGAAGACTTTGTTGGTGCCAGACCTCCACATCTTATTGCATCCTCAATGCACTTGGAATCAGCTGCAAGAACCTAAAAATAATGCAGGCCCCATGCATGAGAAAGAAAAAATTACTAAGAGATAACAACAGATAAGAAAGAAAACATCTTTATTCGAGCTGGAAATCACTATCTACTAAACAAAAAGGTTCTACTACTACTACTAAACTAATCAAAAGAAGGAGCGTTCTAGTCTTATGCAAACATCTCAAAGATTACCTCACCGGAGCAAAGGCCTAAGAAGCTGACTAGAAGACCACTTCTTTTAATTATGCACACAAAGAAATCACCATGAAAAATCAATCAATCAACCACAAGTGAATTTGAGGACACTTGGTACATTTATCAGATCAACATCCTCAAAACATTTCAAGTTAATTAACATGAACTAAAGCTCACAGCTCCAAAAGGAAAATCCATGAAACACATCTCCTTGGATGCAAGCTACAGGATAGATTATTCACATTTAACAGTAACTTCAAGAACATGATGGAAGCTGCCAACTTCACATACCCTTTAAAGCACAAACCATGAAAATCAACTCAAAAGCCGAGAAAGATAAAAGAACCAAAAGAAAAGGCAGCAGAAAAGGCTTACATACATCTTCCCAAGTAGGGATAGAACTTTTAAGCGAAGCAAAAGCCCTTTCAGAATTAAGCTCGGTTGTATTCTGGGACAGTATGGTTTTCACTAGACCATCCAAAACACTCTCTTTCTCATCAAATTCTCCGACACTCACACAAGGCTCCAACTTGGTAGAAATTTTGAGTTGGGATTTTGCTTTCAATCTTTGTTCGCGGTATTTGATGAATTCTTGGGGGAAACCGTGGAGGGACAAGAGGTCGTCTCGTACAGAGACGCATTCTTCAGGGGTTGGGCGAAGGTGATGGGGGAGTGGGCTTTCGGCGGTGGCGCAGCCGCTTTTTGCGGTGGTTTTGGGAGATTTGGCGGAGGATTGCTGGTGAGGTAGCTTTCGCTTGCGGGTTCCCTGCATTTACTTTTTTATTGGTACACTACTGAACAGGATTTCACTTTGCAGAATTCTGAAGATTTGGGGAAGCCTGTGATTTCATTGTTATTCATTTAGACCATTTTTGTAAGCTTTTATTTGAATTCGAGGAGGTAATTGAAGAATGAATTTCGGGCAATTATAAGTTTTAAATTTATTAGTATTTTATAAAATGTATTTTTAAGGGGAAAATGCAATTTTCCGAATACGAGAAATGAGCAAAAATATTTCAATGAAAAAAAATTAGAAAATTATCCTTTATTTTTGAATAATTAAGCAAATTATCACTAACCTAAATTGTGATACAGATAATTTGTTTCATTTTCTAAAATATAAAAAATAATTTGCTAATAAGATTTTTTTTCTCATTTTTATATCACGTGTGATTGTGATGTCCATAAATATTTATATATACTTGAGGGATTAATTTAATAATTATTAAAAAAATAAATATAATAAAAAATAAACTACAAATTAAAATTTGAATATATTAAAATTTTGAGGAATTAAATGGCACTTTACGAACCTCTTGGGATTAAATTACATAAACTTAGAAATATAACAAAATTAAAATACGGTGTAGCATTTACACGGCTATAAAATATTATCAATTTCTCACAAAATTAAAATATACAATATAATCAAGATAAAATATAAAATAAGCATGTCTTATATTTACGTTTTTAACTAAATGTGACTTCAAAAATATATATAATCAATTTATTCTAAAAATGATGCAATGAAAAGTTTCTAATATTCAAATTAATTAAATCATCGTGACCACCTCTCGAATTTTTATTAATTTCATTCCAAAACTTTTAGTTTGAGAGAAAATAATTATTTTTTTTTCTTTTTTATTAACCTCAATTTAAAAAAAAAAATAGCCCAAACTTTTTTAAAATTATAAAAAAAAAAAAAAGAGCCCTAAGCGTGCCGCTTGTTGCCATGTTTTTTGTTCTCTTATTTATTTTAGATTTTTGGACTCTCAAATGTTTATCTAAGACATGTATGAGCCTTGTCCTTGTTCGATATATATCTAATACTATATTAAATAAGTTTTTTAATGTGTTAGTAAATTATAGCAGCTAAGTAGTTTGCAATTTGGCCGTGGAAAATGTATTTAACCCTAATGTTAAAAAGTAAAAAGAAAAAAGAGGTTGAATCTGGTAATCAGCCATCAAATCCGAGTGCAGATTAGTCGCATGAAGAGTTGTTCTCTTTCCCGGAACGGCATCTACGTTCTGTTATTAGTCCACTGAGATTCCTCGCCTAAAATTCCACTCTTCACCAAAACCCTAATTGCAGATATCCCTTTTCTTGTCATGAATTTCTTTTACTTAACCCCAAATACCCCAACCCCCATCATCCACATCCACTTTTACGCTCAGATGAATAAAGATACAGCAAACTGAAGAGGCGGATCCAAATGGGTCGAACTGGTAAGCTACGCCGGTGGAGAATTTCTTTCTCCAGATCTTCCTCTACCGCCTCGACCGCCACTGCAGCCGTCAACAAGAAGGAGCCGCCGAAAGAGTTCATCTGCCCCATTTCTAACTCGCTGATGTTCGATCCTGCCGTCGTTTCCTCCGGCCAGACTTTCGAGCGAGTAGCTGTCCATGTCTGCAGGGATTTGGGTTTCACGCCTACGCTTCCCGACGGTTCGACGCCGGATTTTTCGACCCTCATACCCAATCTTGCCCTGAAGACTGCTATCGTCAATTGGTGCTCGAAATCCGGGTTGGAGCGCCCGAGCCCACCTGTTTATTCGGATGTTGAATCGATTGTGCGCTCTCTCAGTGGCTCCGCCACGTCGGAGAAGCAAGAGAGTTCCAGAAATAGGGCTTTGGAGAGCGAATTGCTGAAGGGCGTCGCTGAAAGACCCCCGATTTTCTTCACGCGTGCTGCCAGTGAATTGAACCCCAGGAATTTGTACTCTCCTGCGAGCTCTGAAGAGTCCGTTATCGCCAACACGACGCCGCTTTTGCCCTTCGAGACGCGGCCCTCTTGCTTTTCACACTCTTCTTCCCCTTCAACTTCGTCGGAGTTCGTTTCCGACGAGGCGTCGTCGAACTATGTTTCTGCTTCATCTTCGATTTCGTCTTCGGAGGATGAGAATTTTGTAAATAAGTTGAGAAGTTTTGATGTTTACGAGCAAGAGCAAGCTGTGATTCTTTTGAGGAAAACTACAAGAACAGACGAAGAAGCAAGGGCCGCGCTTTGCACAGAGAGGCTTTTATTTGCTCTGAAGCATTTGCTGAATTCAAGGTACGCCGCCGTGCAGACCAACGCCACGGCGGCGCTGGTTAATCTGTCGCTTGAAAAGGAAAACAAACTTAAGATTGTCAGAGCTGGGATTCTTCCATCTCTGATTGATATTCTAATGAACGGATTCGAAGAATCGCGCGAGCACGCCGCGGGCGCGATTTTCAGCTTAGCGCTTGAAGATGACAACAAGACGGCAATCGGCGTTCTCGGCGCTTTGCAGCCATTACTCCACTTGCTGAGATCCGGCAGCCGGCGGGGCCGTCACGACGCTGCTTTGGCGCTGTATCACTTGACTCTGATGCAGAGTAACAGAACGAAAATGATAAAGCTTGGAGCCGCTGGGATTTTAGTGGGGTTGCTGAACGATACAGAAGTGGCGGCGCGTGTCGTGCTGGTGGTGTGCAACCTGGCGGCGTCCGACGAGGGGCGGGCGGCATTGTTGGACGCCAATGCCGTGCAGTGCTTAGTGGCCGCATTAAGAAACAGCAGTGATTTGGACGCCGAGTCAACTCAGGAGAACTGTGTTGCCGCTCTATACTCATTGAGTCATGGGAGCTCGAGGTTTAATCGGCTGGCGATGGATGCCAGGGTGGAAGATGTGTTGCCGGTGGTGGTGGAGACGGGGAGTGAGCGGGCGAGAGAGAAGGCTAGGCGGATTTTGGTGGGGTTGAGGCGGGAAGACGTGATAGATGAAGGGGAGGAAGTCGACTGGGAGGCGGTGATGAAGGGTGGAGTGACTCGAGCGAGGAGCCGAATTGGGAGGAGTCATGGGCGTAACTCAGTCGAGTTCTGAGTTTTCATAAAATTCTTGCCCAAATTGAATTTAATCGAACATTCACAACAAAGTAATTTACTAACGACTTTTTTCAAGAAAATAGCAAATCAAAAAATCAAGAAAAAGTCGTGTTGGTCTCTAATTGGTTGGATTCGATCAAATTCAATTTGGATACGAATTTCTTGTTTGTGTATAATTACTTAGGCATGTAAATGTTGATGGTCGCTTCCATATCCTATGGGCTTTTGATTTTATTGAGAGGTTGGGGGCCTAACTTTTTTTGTTTCTTTTGGTAGTGGTAATTGTAAAGAAAGGACTTAGGATTGTGGTTATGGTTGTTTCTTTTTAATCTATCATATATGTAATTGATTAAACTATATAGAATGGAAAAGTATTATGGAGTTTTGAGTAGTGATGGTTTTTGTAGTCTAGTTGTGCAACATGTCTAATGTTAGATATGACAGTGGCAACTAACTTTTTGTTCCTAATGATATATTAAATGACGCGCTATTAATTAATTTGGTGATATTGCATGCCCCCAAATTCACATAAAGTCGTAACTTAACGAGATAAGCTATTAGAGTTGGTATAAATAAATAAATTATATTGATATTTCTTGAAATATTTAATCACAAATATTTTTTTGTTTTTAAAAAAACTACAAGTACATGATCTAAAAGAATGTTAGTTTAACGTATCTAGAGGAATATTTTCGTAAACTTTTGGCAGTGAATAAGAGTATACTTATAATTATAATTATAACTTTAAGGAATGTTAGTATAATTAATTTGGGATAATCGCACTTTCATCTTCTGATGTTTTGTGTAATTACACATAAATTTTTATGGTTTAAAAAATTGTATTTAGTACCTTTGAGGTTTGCTTACGTCTAACAAACAGGTCATTCGTTAATTAAAGTTCACTAAATTTGTTGATATTAACAAAAAAAGAAAACTTGAATCATAATTGATATTTATCCTCAATTGACTAATTACTGACTTATTACAGGTCAAACAATTTTTTTGGACTAAACTACCCTTATGACTGTGAAGATATAACTCCTCACATGCATTAACATGTAAAGATGTTTGAAGATAATTGGATCATAAAAAAAATTATTTGATTTGCAATAAAGCAGTAATAAGCTAATTGAGGGCAAATATGAATTTTTATTCAATTTTTTTTATTAAATCAGTAAATAGTAAATTTTGACTAACAGAGAAACTTATTTGACAGTCAGAAGCTAACCTCGTAAGCATTAGATGTAATTTTCAAACTACATGGGATCGCTTATATATAACTACACAAAATTTTAAGGATGTGAATGTAATTATCTCTTGTAATTTTGTAAAAGACTGAGATCATTTTTGGGTGTAATATCAAAATGTGTCAATGTAGTTCACTCAAGAAAATGACAATTTAATCTTGAACAATATACCAAGTCTGTCTATCCATCGCATGAATTTCTTCAAATTTTATTTATATTTATTTTATTTTATTTATTATATGTATAAATTATATTATTTATTTTATATATAATAAAATAAAAAATATAATAAAATTAAAAATTAAAAATAAAAATCTTTTGGCTGGTAACTTTATCGGGTTCGCCATTTGGTGGAATTTTTTTTTAGTAAAGGTCGTTGCAATAATTTTCCTATGGGGCTGAAAGCAGTATTGACCAATCTTTTTAGAAAGTGCTAGAAAAGAAAATTAAACGCCAGAAATAAAATTTTATTAGGGTTTTAAAATACTCTTAATATTTTTCATTTTTAAAAATCAGTTTTTACCATTAAAATAAAATATAATATGCATGACCACATGTCAAGTAATAATTTTAAAATTGTCACTGAAAATATATATTAATAACCATGATTTGATCTTGTTATTATATAATTATTAACGACAATTATTGTGTATAAAGTTTTCACTATAAATAATTAGTGACAATAAATAATTATAATTGTTACTATGCATATGTCACTAATTATTTTTAGTGACAACTTAATATATTATTTTTTGTCATTAATTATTGTTAATTATAACTTTTACAAAATAATTATTACTATTAAAAGAATTTCAAATTTATTATTGCAATAAAATAAATATTCTTCTGAGTGAATACATATAATCAATGACAATATTAAGAGTGCCAATTTGTTTTGTTCGCTAATTTTCTATTTACTTTTTTGGTAGTCTATTGAGATAACTTCTAAAAAATCATAGTAAAAAAGCTGCTTGTCAATTATTTATACTAGTGCGTAAATAATTTTTTAATTCAGTCATTAATCTTAAGAATAAAGTTAATTTAAAGGTTAGCTAATCAGGTATTTGCCTAATGATTATAAAATTATAAATTCAACAATTATAATCAGTTTTTGTAAAATCAATTATCTAACAATTAATTATGTATTTGCAGACCAAATTGACCTTAGCCCAACGAAATCAATTGCAAAGAAAATCCATTTTCACCTCCCATATAAATTATTCATATTTCAAGAATTAATTGGATAATTCTGCCAAGTTAGATTTGGTTTATAGCTTTTAGGAGTTCATTAGATAAGCTTAAAGAGTTGTAATTTATGTGGCCCATATTGTTAGTATTGATTGCCTTTATTTTATATAATGGCTTAGGTTTGGCGAAACCCAACACCCTTTTTCCCCTTGTGGTACTAATAATTGTTGAGTTAGGATAATGATTTGGGGCTCCTTTTTTCAATAAATTGAATTATATATTATTGGATAGTTTAGTGGACTTTGGTTAATGGCAATTTTTTAGGTTTTAAATCTAATCTAATATATATATATATATATGTTGTGATTGAAGTTTGATTGGGATGTTTTGTATCGGTATCGAAAATTTTAGTCCATACAGAATTGGACAAACTTAAGTGAATTATACCGTAAGTACAATGTACTTATTATGTGATTGATGTACAGTTGAAAAAGAGTGACTAATTATATAACATAGTGTATCCTACTTAATGTGTGATTGATTGAATTTTGGCGAAACCTGATTTAGGTAAGAATTTTTCTCCACAAACTTTTGTTCCTTACCTTTGGGCAGAACTAATGATTATTTTAAGTATGGTGTCAATTCGATCACAAATCAAATATATTATACTGAAATTCAATCAGTACAAAAGTTTAGAATTTGTACAAAGCCTTGATACCATTAATATCATCTTCGTGCAGACCTTTTCTTTCACCTTCATGGACTATAGGATACATGACAGCCTTTAGAATTCTTGTGTGGCCAAGGCCAAGGGCATGCCCCAACTCATGCAGCCCAACGGTTTGTACATCATAGGCATCCTTTTCACCTTTGGAAGACCATTTTTGGGCTGCATCAAAGTGAACCCTCCCATCCGGTGGTGCAAATGTGTGGGCCAAGCCGGCGTCCTTGCTGCCAAACGGTTGCCCGTCACCGTGGTACCCACGAAAGAAGCTGATCTTAATATCGGCCTGGCTAAGATTGCTTACACGTGAAAATCGGAAAGGTGTCGCTGACGCCCATTCACTCAGGGCATGCTCTAACGGCGGTTTCAACTCTTCTTTCATGTTTCTATTGAAAGCGTACTTGAGTTTTTTCTTGCGCCATTTGGGATGACCGGGAAAAAATGAATAATACGATATCATATGAAATGGGAAGACCGCGCTTTTATCAGGGCGATAGAAATCCGGCATTCCACATCGTGGTTCTTGCATTTTTACCATGGTGTTAGCGTCTAGGGTTCCGGTGATGTTAAGATTGTAAAATTTCTGGTACTTTTTGAGCGCTAGTTCTACGGAACTGTCGAAAATATTATCCTTTTCAGATCTTTGTTCATTGGAGTTTGTATTGTAGATCAAGTACCCGAGGTAGGAGAGATATTTCTTAAGGTCACTCACGTATTTTACGTTATCTCCCTTCTGAACTCCACTCAATTGGTTAAGAAACTTCAAGGGGGACGGAATTTTGTGGATCGATTTAAATTGATGAGCATGGATTATGTAAAGGTGAAAATGGAACAGTAGAATGTAGGTGAAAACTTGGGATGCCATCAAACTTGGTTGGTTGTAGTTTGTGCAATTCACTGATTGAACTTCAATTGATTAAGTTATTGAAGGGGAATATATGAAGGTTTTGGTGGTTTCCTTTGAAATTGGCAAAAGGAAATACTAGGCAAACTTTATTTAATGTTTTGAGATGAAACTAGAATTGATGGAGGTAGAGAAGTTTGACCTATGTTTGGATTTTGAATATCAGTGAAGAAAAAATAAATGTCTAATATATGAAACACCACGTTACATTATTATTATTTTCACTAAAAAAAAGTAAAACATATGATCCGGCATCATTAGCATTCTCAAAGAGATTTCAGGTTGTATCAATATCGTCTTTTTGTAATTTTTTGAATAAAGTGATGGAGTACTGAAAATGTTGCTGAGATGAAGGCCAAGGGCATGCCTCAGTTCATGCAATGCTGCACCTCTGGATATTGATAAAACGTAAAATTTGCATCAAATGCCCATTGTTTCATCGTACGCTTTTTAATACTTAATGGGAAAGCTTTATATAATGATTTTGCCTCAAAAGTTTTGAATGGTAGAAGGTAAATTAACTTGAGCTCATCATTTTAGTAGTTTCTTAATGTATTTTAAAATGTAAACTGCATCGCTCCTTCTCGATATTATTGTTTTATTTGATGGATAAGTTATCATCTTATCGGATGCACTCTTTGGCATATCTATAAACAAAAGCAAAAAACAAAAAACATATAATTTTCAACTTGGCTAAGGTTGTGTTTGACATGCTTTCATCATAATCTTTTTATATATTTTAGAAAGTATAAGAATTATATAAAGTTCGTAACAATTAGAATTTTCTAAAAAATTGAAAAAAAAAAGAGTAATGAAAAAAAATATATATATATATATATATTATTTAAGTTGATCTTTTTCTCTTTCAATTCCACAGTATATACCATGTGATATCGATGCAATGACGATCGAACATAACAGCTTTACCAAATAATATAAAACAAATTATTGTAAGTATGATTAAGCCATTTCCTTTGTCAGTATGTATGTAATTTTCATGGTTGAATCATTTAATTTGCCGTATTTACATTATCTAAAACTAACTCATGTGACTTATGAACTAACAACTTACCAGACTTCATTTAACATAAGGAAGTTACAAATTATACAAAGTAATAATAAATGTGTCAATCTATATATTTCCATTTTTTTTTAGGGTTTTCATCCCATAATATTGTTATATTTGGATGATAAGTTGGTTAGAAGATATTAAATGGAATGATCACATTGTTTTATCGTTATTGTCTTTAATTACTGAAAATTAATTAATAGACATGGTTTATTGTTATTATAAATATAGACGCTTCAAAATTGTAGCAACATTAAAGAATGTGGATTTAAGGGAAGATGCATAATTAAGAATTAATTTCAAATAGCTCAAATATAAAAACTCTAGAAAAGGATTATTATTAATTATTGATTAAATAAAATCGGTACAAAAATTTACCTTATTCATCGTAGAAAAAGTATTCGACATGATTTTTAGTCATAATAAATGTTTTAGCCATCTTCCTCACAAAAATAACATTCTGTGATTGTAGTTAATAACTATTTACTACAATTATTTTTTTAATTATGATAATTAACCACAATTGAATATTACATATTTTTTAGTGTCCATTAAGTATAACTTGTTATAATAATTGAAAAACCCTACTACTTCATTTGAAATATTTGTATGGTAAAATAGTTCTAAATTTTGTTCGTTATTATACATTTGAGTTTCTTATAATTAACTATCTAATATTTTAATAAAAACACAGGAAGAGTGTTGTAAATAACAACTTCAGTTCGTGTGTGCTTAATTAGATATATTTTATATATATGAGATTTAAAATATTTATGTAAATCGAAAACTGATTTACATAAATGTACCAAAACTGATTCACTGACTAATTTCGGAGACTAAAATCAAATTTATCCCGATACCCACACATGTAATACACACACATAGGCACACATACTATATATTTGAGAAACTTTTCCATAAAATTCAATTGAAAGGAAAAAAAAAAAAAAAAAGGTATTTAATTCTATGTTAAGTGCAACTAACTTATCTTGAGCCTTACCAACTATGCACGAACACTCATCCAAATCATTCAACCCTCTAATATTCCTCACTTAAAAAAAAACGTTCAAACTTCAACACAACGTGGAGAGCTCAGTCTTGCATTCGATCATTTCCATGAACGTGGAGGCTACCACCCTTTCACTTCCCCCACTCATTTTTATTTTTTTATTACATTCTTATCCTCTTCAATATGTATATATATACAAAAGCCTTCATATGATCCTACAAACACTTTCCTCTTCCAACCTCACAATTCCCACAAGAATAAAACCAAGGAACAAAACAAGAATATGGTGATCTTAAAATCATCATATGGCATTTTGCCCCTTTTAGTTGGCCTACTTGCTTTTAAGGCAACCGTTGTCGACTCGTTCGACTATGGGGACGCCCTCGACAAGACGTTGTTGTTTTTCGAGGCGCAGAGGTCAGGGAAGCTGCCTGTTGGACAACGTGTAAAGTGGCGTGCTGATTCAGGTCTTGGCGACGGGTATGCTCAAGGGGTAAGGCTGAGACCAGAAAAACGCTTGTATGTTAGGTTTTATGATTCTCTTTTTTCTTTTTTTTTTTTTGTGTTATTACAAGTTGGTATGTATGTTGCATGGGGAACTTGGGGTTCAGGTCTTGGCGACGGGTATGCTCAAGGGGTAAGGCTGAGACCAGAAAAACGCTTGTATGTTAGGTTTTATGATTCTCTTTTTTCTTTTTTTTTTTTTGTGTTATTACAAGTTGGTATGTATGTTGCATGGGCAGGTGAACTTGGTGGGAGGGTACTATGATGCCGGCGACCATGTAAAGTTTGGTCTGCCAATGGCTTTCAGTATGACAATGTTGTCATGGGCTGCTGTTGATTTTAGGCCAGAGTTGGTGAGTTTGAACCAAATGGGACACACTTTGGAAGCAATCAAATGGGGGACTGATTACTTCATCAAAGCACATCCTCAGCCATATGTTCTTTGGGGACAGGTATACTAATACTACTATATGTTTTCCTTTGTTAAGATTTTCTCCCCTACTACTTAACCATTTTACAAGACATTCTAAGTAGAGGTCAAATGTTTGCTCAACAATTTCCTTCAAAATTGGTTGACATTAATTTCCAGTACTGAATCAGTCAATAGTATGGACACAGCTACTGTAATACTCTATCTTTGTCCCAATGTTAAAACCCTTATTTTTAGTGGTTACCATCCGTTGTTTCTGCTGTGAGGCCAGAACAACATTAGTGAAGTTAAATATAATGAGAAATGTCTGATCATAGCTAAAACAGTAAATGTTGATTCCGTGGTCTAAACTTAAATTTTCATATTGGTTTTGTTTGATTGGGCAAATAGTATTGATTTTCCAGTGGAAAAAATTATTCTTTTGTAGTGAACTTGACATAGCCAGATTTTTTACTGAGAGTTAAAAAAGTAAATAGTTTGCATAACTTTATACTATTATTCTTGAAAAATAAATGTTTTCTTAGATTTCTGGAAAAGTAAGTAAATAACAACGATTAATTTGGGACATATATATATATATATATATATAGCAAATATAATTATCTTGGTTTTGCGAGTTTATGATTATTTATCAACAACTCCCATGATTAGGTCGGAGATGGAGTGTCGGATCATTATTGTTGGGAACGGCCGGAGGACATGACCACACCACGGACAGCATACAAGCTAGACCCCGAGCATCCGGGATCCGACCTTGCAGGAGAGACAGCCCTTGCCGCCGCCTCTCTTGCTTTCAAGCCTTATGACTCAGCCTACTCTAGTCTTCTGCTAGTGCATGCAAAACAGGTAACAATCTTCACATGAATAAAAAACACAAGTACAAAATTTTGAACTATTTCTAGGTTGCCTAATTCTTACTAAAGCAACAAAGTATTATTTCCATATAATTAACTAAAAGTTATTGTTTCTGTCTTCAGATTTTCTCATTTGCAAATAGATTCAGGGGCTTTTATGATGATTCAATTTCATCAGCCAAACAATTCTACACATCATCTGGTTATTCTGTGAGTTTATTTTTCTCATTTTCCATCCCAAAATAATGCTTTTTCTCACAAAATATTTGTAATTTCCCTAATTTTGTCAATTTATTTTGTGCTAGGATGAATTGTTGTGGGCTGCTACATGGCTATACAGAGCAACAAATGATGATTACTACTTGAAATATGTAGTGGACAACTGTGTCTCCTTGGGTGGAACTGGCTGGGCTGTCAAAGAATTCTCTTGGGACAACAAATATGCTGGAATTCAAATTCTCCTCACAAAGGTGCCTATATACATACTAATTCTCTCCACCAAATTCATCAAAATTCAACGAAAAATTTAAGTCGATCATGATCCGAAGTAAAATGTTAACCGTGCACGTCTAGGTTTTGCTGGATGGAGCCGGAGGAGCATACACTTCCACGCTACAACAGTATCAGGCCAAAGCCAATTACTTTTCATGCGCTTGCCTGCAGAAGAACGACGGCTACAATGTGCCAATGACTCCCGGTATAGTATAAGTTGCTTGACGTTTTCTAGTCGTATGCTGTGTTTTCAAGTACCAAACGTGTTTACTTATTATTGAAGATATTTGACAGGGGGGCTTCTCTATTTACATGAGTGGAACAATATGCAGTACCCTGCCTCTGCTGCATTTCTCCTTGCTGTTTATTCTGATTATCTTGCTAAGGCCAAAGGTGTGGTCAAGTGTCCTGAAGGACAGCTCCAACCTCTGGATCTCCTCAATTTTGCAAAATCACAAGTATGTGTATATACACTACCAATTTGTATGTTGTAAAGTTTCCGATCTATGAAATCTCAATGACCTGTTTGGATATCAACACAGGCCGATTACATTCTTGGCAAAAATCCCAAGTCCTTGAGCTATGTAGTGGGGTACGGCCAAAACTATCCAGTCCGTGTTCATCACAGGGGAGCTTCTATCACCTCTGTTTCTATTCTCAAAACTGCCGTTGGATGTGTGGAGGGATTTGAGACGTGGTACAAACGCCCCGAGGCCAATCCCAATGTCATATATGGAGCCCTGGTTGGAGGTCCAAATGCCAACGATGAATTCTCAGACGACAGGACTAACTATGAACAAACTGAGCCGACGTTGTCTGGCACTGCCCCTCTCATAGGACTTTTCTCCAAATTGCACAGCCTGCCTGGAAATTCTGCAGGTGAAACGACATTCTGATGCCTTCTTAGGCAAATTCTCTTTAAATTCTATGCAGAAGTGATCAATTCATGTATAGTTTTGGTCGATGTGTGATTGGTTGCTCGTCTTAAATTTTCAGGTCCATATACGCCAAAACCTTCCGATCCTTACCACAAACCGCAAGGTTCATATTCCCAGCCGGCAACAACTCCTATCCCAAAACCAGGTAACTAATGGGAGTAAACTTGAATATGGAGCTTAGACATAAATTTTGACAGGCTCTGAAATTTTGACATATTATAAAAAAACTATGATGTATGTAAAGACTACAACATAAATTTTGAAATCAAAAGCTATTTTTTTTTATAAATATGCACAATACCTCAAAAAGATCCTCATTTAACTATTGGTGTGTATGACAGTAATTGTCCTTGTCGAGTTGAGTTGCACCATCTGTTGTGCAGCTCACACGAATTTGAGTTGCACCATCTGCTATCAGCTACGGCATCTAATGCAGCTCAACGCTCTAAATCCTACAATTATAACTCATAATAACGAAACTCTAACACTAAAAATAACATGTTGCAAGAAACCACCTTACATTAGTACCATAATTCATCGATCATACTCACAACAACTACACTCGTATCTTGCAGCCGTTCCAGTCGAATTCGTTCACGTGATCACCAACTCATGGACCGTCGCCAACAAGACCTACTACCGTCACAAGGTGATAATCAAGAACGTATCTCAGAAGCCCATCACAGCGCTGAAGCTCTACTTTGAGAGCTTGACAGGTTCACTCTGGGGCCTAACTCCAACACAGGACAAGAACACTTATGTACTTCCCGAATGGATCAAAGTGTTTGAACCTGGCTCTGAGTGCACTTTTGTCTACATTCAAGGTGGTGCCCAAGCCAAGATTTCAGTTCAAAGCTACCATTAACATGGGAGAAAGGTTGAAATTTTAATATAGAGTCTTGATGATGACCAAAAACAAAATATTTTCCAACCCATGAATTTTTCTTTGATTTTTTTTTTTGGTTCGACTATTTTCTTCTTGTCTTAACTGAAAAATGGATATAGTGCTGTTTGATGATTGTAATGTTGTATGTAGCTGCAATGGGATATTTGGGCTACGGATCATTTTTTATGTAATCATCAAACTTCATGTCCTATATATACATACCATAATTAATGGTTGAGAAACCCTTTGAGGTTCAGATTAGTGCAGCAAAATTTTGTTTGAGTTGTATTTTTGTTGTTTATATGTCAAGAATTCATTAACGGCCTGGATTTTCGTTATAAAATTGTATTGCATCTGTTGTTTCATTCAATATATATATGATCGAATACGCCATGATTATGTAAGATTTGTGCCATTTATATATTTTAAAAAATAATTTATACAAAATGTGTATATATGTAAGGGAGAAAGATCAATTTGATCTAAGTTTTCATACAATTAATTTTAGTCCTTCAAATTTGCGAGTTTTCAATTTAATCACAATAGCACAAAAATCACTTGTTGACTTGTCTTCTACTTCTCATCCTTATTACTATCCTATCTTTTCCCATTTCGTTTCTCCAGTATCCGCTCCTTGTGTTCTTGCGTAGTACCAGGCCGTACGCTTCTCTCCTTTTTTTTTTAATTTTTTTTAAATTGACAAGATCAATATACCGATACCACATGTTTTGAACATTTAACATTTTAAAAGATTTTTCTATTTAACAATTTAAAATTTTTCGATAAATGGTTATTTGCGCTCAAGTTAAAATCTCACTCTTTATTTATATGATTTCACGTGTTAAAAATGTTAATATTACATCCCATTCCAATAATACGTGCAAAGAATTGCACAAGAAATATTAAATAAAACTATATTTGGATTTACAAAGTAATTTGTGGGTGGAATAAAGGAAGAATAGGAGGATTTAGGCCTGTCAATAGACAGATAATATCAATAAATTCAGCGATTTTTTGCGAAAAAATGAATCTTTTTGTTAAATGAAAGCAAATCTTAAGTATTTTAGATGTAATTTTTAAACCAATAAAGTGTATATGTAATTACTCCAAATCTTGAGGAAGGGGTGCAATTGTCCCTTTTTTAAATTAGTTAAGTTCAACTTATATGTAAAATAGATAAAATTTGTTTGAATTCAAATCTTAAAAATATCATAAAATGAAAGCCAAACGCAAATTCAAATGGACAAAAGAATTATGCCAAAATTAAAATAATTTTTCATGCTCAACTTAATTTTTTCATTACTGATTCTTAAATTTTTATGTAAATTTAAAATTTGAAAATTTTTATTTTTTCAAATCTATAAAAAAAAAACAATAAATAACACAAGATTCAACGAATAAGACTCGGATCTTGAATATAATTTGGGTAAAACCTATTGGATATTTTATAGATAGAATTCCAATAGAATCTATAATTAATTATTCTGGGCAGTTGCAGGATTTGGATGTGGAGGCCTAGAAGGTTGCTGTCTACCCATTACTCAGAAGCTGCAACTGTTGACCAAGTCGAAGCAGATCTACAGAAATTGTCCAAGTAACATGTTGTGTTGGTCGGGTCAAGAAGTTGGACACTTTTCATCCTTTTCTCACTAATACTCCCTAAATTAAACATGTTTTGTCCTGTAATTTGGCCAAAAGTTGCTCATTTTTTTCAAATTTGTCTCATCTGTTCTTCAATGTTCTTGTCTTCCATCATAGCACCCCAATCATATTTCATTAATAAACCCTTGTGGGAATAAAATGCCAATTATAATACTAAAACTGCTGTCTTAAACAATGAAGATATAGTGTAATAACATAACATATGACCCCCCCCCATTACCATCATCCTTCACCTAATCCATCTCCAAGTTCCCAGTTCAGTTCATGAGATGGACAGACTGATCAAGCCCGACGTGCAGGCTGTCGAAGTTTTTTTTGTCAAATGGCAGAAATGTGGCCGAGCTTTCAAGCTAACCAACCTGATGCACACCATGTCTGTCGCCGTTTGCCTCACGCTGTCTGATCCATCGCTCTTCTCTGTCCTGAAACCTTTCTCTATTATCCCACCTCTCACAACTTCATCCTTCACTTTAGTCCTCAACGAGCTGTGCGATCAGCCTCCTTTCTCGTCTCCTCCGTGCACAATCCTTGTCCGGTCCTCCATGCTTCCCACCGGGAAAGCCCATCAGGATGATCTCCACCGGCTGTTCTCGAGACCTGGGCCGCATATATTTAAGGATGTTGTGATTCCTATATACTTTGTCGGCCCCCATGTTGCTGAGTTTCTTCTTTCGCCGTCTTCCATGTCCCTGGAGATCAATTTTCTCTTCTCAAAGGCCATTTCTTGGTGTGATGAATCTCAGCTCACTTCTTTGCTCAGACTTGCTGTGGAGAATGGGAAATCACACTTCGTTTCTGCCTTGATTGAGGCTGGTGCTGATGTTAACGACAGGGGTCCGGAGGGAGAATCGCTTATGTTGTTGGCTGTTAAGTCTGGAAATGCTGATGCTGTGTAGATCTTGATTGAATCAGGTTATGTAATAGACAATGAAATCGATCGGTTTTTACACGTTGTGGCTGCTATGAACCGGGTGGATATAATGGAAATCTTGTGTTAGGCTACCCGGACATCAACCTGAATTCAGTGAATTCTCAGGGCCAAACAGCACTTCATCTTGCAGCAATTCAGGGTCAAGTAGAAGCCCTTCAGTTTCTTGTTCCAATAGGTAGTGAAGTTGATGTTTATATGGTCAAAATGTTTTAGTTTTGAACCCTGAATCCAAATGCAATGAATACATGGGATGGTTAGTTCTTTATCAAGCAACACCACAGATTCAACAATTTAGAAGCCTAAAATCCTGATTTCTGCAATACCAAAACCACATTACTTGAAAACTGTTACCACTCAAATATGTATGAAACTGCCTATAAGTACCTGAAGGCAGAAAAATAACAGAAACTTGGACAGGTGAATGATTAGTTTTTTACCTGATAAATAGTAAGCCACATGTAAGCACAAACATGAGTCAAGCATCAGCTATAGCATATATAACTGATTAATTGTTCCTAAGCAAAGGGACCATTCTCCCTCTTCCATGCGAGTACCCAAAAATCAAGGTGATGCTACAAAAACTACCATGTGATTCAAGGGTGAAATTTATAGAGATCGCTATTAGCAGGAAGAAAATCAAAATGGCCACACACACACACACACACACACACCCACACCCACACACACCCCACGCACACACACACACACACCGATACATACCCACACCAAACAAACACACACATAGACCTCCACACCCACACACCACACACACAAAAAAAAAAAAAGAAGCACAAACAAGAGAATGACAAAGCCGGAACAATAAAGGGGCATCATTCAACAAAACTTCTCAGGTTTGTGGTTGATAAAATTGAAAAAGAAATGCAGCAGTTGATTAGAACATATAAAAATATATTTCTTCACATCATGATCTCTACATAAACCTGCTACACCAAATCATGATTTTCAAAGAGGTTGATCCAGAAAATGGATAATGTTAATCACATAATCATTGCCCTAATATAATTATATAAATAAAACACACTGGGAAATGCTGCAACCTTCTTTGCTCCAATAATAGCATTGGGTTCAAAAGAGCAGCAATAGTTAAGCTCTTCTTGATTCCCACAGGCAGGCTGCCCCCAAAGCATCGAATAGCAACCAACAAGCAAAACAACTTTCAACTCAATAAAATTTCAATGCATTACTGCAATATTTAAACTAACAGGACCCATCACATGTCGAAATCAGACATAGCATACTCTGTAAATATCATATCTCTTACAACTAGAAGAATAGAGCAATTAAAATGAGACATTACATCCAACTGAAAAATAGCAAATGCACCAAACTAATACATTGTCCACTAAGCTAAAGTGGGTTTCATCAAGAAGCTCATCAACCACCAGATTAAAGATTGAATAGGGCACACTTAGCAATAGTTTAGAGGAACCTTAAAAGCATAAGACATATCACCTACTGTAGAAGCTAGTCATCTTCATGGCGATGTTTCCTACTCTTCTTCTTAGACCGCTTCTTGCCCCTACCCACTCACAAATCATCTGAAGCACTGACGTCGGAATCAGCAGAATCATCATTTGAATGATGGTGACTCCTCCTCCTCCTCTTCTCCTTCCTACACTTCCTTTTTCTTCGCCTGCACTTCAATTCCTGCAATTTACCTGATTCAGAAAAGTGCCTTCAATCCTTAAAAAGAAAAACAAAAAAGAAATAGAAAAGTACCTTCAAGGTAATCCAACTACCCATACTGCTCAAAAGCAACATGAGATCAGAAAGTAAACCAAAATCCAAAATGCTGTGAATAAATGGGATGGTTAACAGAAAGCAATTAGCACTGGGTTAACTTTGTATTTATTAAGGCATTTTAGCAAAAGTCCAAGCGACAAGAAACATAAATCACACAAGACGCCTCAACCTTTAACAAAGTTATTATAAAAACTTGTAATGGATTTTGATTATTTCATGAAACTTACCTCTCTTCCAAAAAGTTAAAACTAGTGTCTCCTTCCAGAAAAGGAATCATTCACTTTCTAAGAAAGATCTAGAGGAACAACTGTGCCATTTATCAAGCAACACCACAGATTCAACAACTTATAAGCCTAAAATCCTGATTTCTGCAATACCAAAACCACATTACTTGAAAACTGTTACCACTCAAATATGTATGAAACTGCCTATAAGTACCTGAAGGCAGAAAAATAACAGAAACTTGGACAGGTGAATGATTAGTTTTTTACCTGATAAATAGTAAGCCACATGTAAGCACAAACATGAGTCAAGCATCAGCTATAGCATATATAACTGATTAATTGTTCCTAAGCAAAGGGACCATTCTCCCTCTTCCATGCGAGTACCCAAAAATCAAGGTGATGCTACAAAAACTACCATGTGATTCAAGGGTGAAATTTATAGAGATCGCTATTAGCAGGAAGAAAATCAAAATGGCTAAACACACCAAACTCAGAGTTCAAAACTACAACGTTTTGTAGTGGTCGCTGGCTACCGATTCAAGAATTGATTAGTGAATCATAACCACCCAAGGTATTTATCAGATTTTATCAATCCTCCACTCATTTTCTCTCATTATATCCCCTCTAGTAAAGTAAATCAATCCAAAA
>NC_026152.1:14399097-14400726 GCF_000512975.1 Sesamum indicum
CCGCTCTTGCTAACGAGATATATTGAAAGGAAAAAAGAAGAGGGACAATGCACTCTCTCCTGTCCTGTTATTGCTCTTCATTTCAATAAATAATCTTTAATATCATGTAAATAAAAATGAGAATACACATCTATGCAAGCACACAAAAATGTTACACAGGACATAAATAGAGCATAAAGACAAACAATACCCGTAATGAGCATAGAATGTTGCGAAACTATGATGACATCCTGCACGAGAAAAATAGTTGTGAAGATAGAAATGAAGACTTAGAAAGTGAAGGAAAATGGCAAATATAACAAGACACAGATGGTATGCGTTGGCGCAGAAGATAAATACAACAACTCACTTCTTCTATGTTCAAAATGGAAGTAAAAACATGTGCTACCGTGACCCACATCCACACCCACACCCACACCCACACACACACCCACCCCCCACACATACACTCACACACACACAAAAATAAAAAGACGCACAGACAAGGAAATAGAAAAGTCAGAACATGGAGGGGCATCATTCAACAAAACTTCTCAAGTTTATGATCGATAAAATATAAAAAGAAATGCAGTAGCTGATTAGAACATATAAAAATATATATTCCTTGACATCATGATCTCAACAGAAACTTGCTACTCCAGATCATGATTTTTAGAGAGGTTGATGCAGAAGCTGGATAATATTAATCACAAAATCATTGTCCTAATACAATTACATATATAAAACATACTGGGAAATGCTGCAACCTTCTTTGCTCCAATAATAGCACTAGGTTTAAAAGAGCAGCAATACTTAAGCTCTTCTTGATGCCCACAGTCAGGCTTCCCCGAAAGCATCGAATAGCAACCAACAAGTAAAACAACTTTAAACTCAATAAAATTCCAAAGTATTACTTCAATATTTCAACTAACAGGACCGATAGGGAACCCAAATAACTCCATCACAGCAATCATGAAGTCCCATTCCACCGTGTCATAAGCTTTCCGAATGTCCACTTTTAAGGCACACCTGGGTGGTAAACGGGACTGGTTGTATCCCGTAAAGAGCTCCTGTGCCAGCATAATATTATCGCCAATGCTTCTTCCAGGTACAAACGCCGCTTGCCCCGGACTAATAAGTTTGTCCAGTATCACACATAACCGTTGGACTATGATCTTTGCAATAACTTTGTACAACACATTACAGCAAGATATAGGTCGGAAATCACTGACAGTCATAGGGGCATGTACCTTTGGTATAAGCGCCAAAAGGGTGGTATTGATCTGTTTTAGGAGTCGGCCTGTATTAAAGAAATCCATCACTGCCATAGTCACCTCCTGCCCCACTATAGGCCATGCAGCCTTGAAAAAGCCCGATGAATACCCATCCGGACCTAGTGCCTTATCCTCTGCAATGTCAAAAACCGCCTGTTTGACATCCGCTGGTGTAACTGGTAATAGTAAAGAGCTAGCTTCTTCCACAGTCAATACATGTCGAGCCCAAGGTTGGAGGAATCGAAGATCTATCACAGTTTGTCGTCTTTCCCCACCTAGGAGGTTTTGATAATATGTGACAAACTCATTGATTACTTCTTCTGGTTCAGAATGGGTGACTCCATGATCATCATTGATCTGTAAGATCCTCCTCGCC
>NC_026152.1:14401138-14403096 GCF_000512975.1 Sesamum indicum
CACACACACACACCCCACACGCACGCACACCCCCCACCCGCACATACCCCACACCACACACACAACCCCCACACGCACACACCCACAACACACACACCCCACACACACACACCCACACCACACACACACACACCCCACACGCGTACACACACACACACCCACACCACACACACACACACCCCACACGCGTACACACACACACACCCACACCGCACAAGCTCACACACACACACACCCCCACACACACCCCACAAGCACACACACACACACACCCACACCACACACACACACACCCCACACACCACACACACACACAAAAAAAAAATAAGACGCACAAAAAGGAAAATGACAAAGCCGGAACAATAAGGGGCATCATTCAACAAAACTTCTAAGGTTTGTGGTCGATAAAATTGGAAAAGAAATGCAGTAGCTGATTAGAACATATAAAAATATATTCCTTGACATCATGATCTCAACATAAACCTGCTACACCAGATCATGATTTTCAGAGAGGTTGATCCAGAAAATGGATAATGTTAATCATAAAATCATTGCCCTAATACAATTAAATAAATAAAACACACTGGGAAATGTTGCAACATTCTTTACTCCAATAATAGCATTGGGTTCAATAGAGCAACAATAGTTAAGCTCTTCTTGATGCCCACAGGCAGGCTGCCCCCAAAGCATCGAATAACAACCAACAAGCAAAACAACTTTCAACTCAATAAAATTCCATTGCATTACTGCAATAGTTAAACTAACAGGACCCATCACATATTAGAATCAGACATAGCATACTCTGTAAATATCATAATTCTTACAACCAGAAGAACAAAGCAATTAAAATGATACATTACATCAAACTGAAAAATAGCAAATGCACCAAACTAATGCATTGTCCACTAAGCTAAAGTGGGTTTCATCAAGAAGCTCATCAACCACCAAATTAAAGATTGAATAGGGCACACTTAGCAGCAGTTTAGAGGAACCTTGATAGCACAAGACATATCACTTACTGTAGAAGCTAGTCATCTTCATGGCGATGTTTCCTACTCTTCTTCTCAGACCGCTTCTTGCCCCTACCCACTCCCGAATCATCTGAAGCACTGACATCGGAATCAGAGTTTGAATATGCCTTCCTGCTCCTCCTTTTATGCAGCAAATCAACAGAATCATCATCTGCATGATGGTGACTCCTGATTAGAACAGCAGCTGATTAGAACATTTTGTAGTGGTCGCTGGCTATCAATTCAAAAATTGGTTAGCGGATCATAACCACCAAAGGCATTTATCAGATTTTATCAATCCTCAACTCATTTTATCTCACTATATCCCCTCTAGTAAAGTAAATCAATCCAAAATCACTCTTGCTAACGAGATATATTGAAAGCAAAAAAGAAGAGGGACAATGCACTCTCTCATGTCCTGTTATTGCTCTTCATATCAATAAATAATTTTCCATATCATGTAAATAAAAATGAGAATACACATCTATACAAGCACACAAAAATATTACAGGGGACATAAATAGAGCACAAAGACAAACAATACCCGTAATAAGCATAAAATATTGCGAAACTATGATGACATCCTGCACAAGAAAAAGAGTTGTGAAGATAGAAATGAATACTTAGAAATTAAAGCAAAATGGCAAATGTAACAAGACACAGATTGTATTCGTTGGCGCAGAAGATAAATACAACACCTCACTTCTTCTATTTTCAAAATGGAAGTAAAACATGTGCTACAGTGACCAACACTCACACCCACACCCTCCCCCTCCCCCCACGCACACCCCACACACACGCACACACACACACACACCCCACACGCACACACACACACACCCCACACGCACGCACACACACACACACACCCCACGCACCCACGGTAGCACACACTCACTCGCACACGCACACACACACACACACCCCACACGCACGCACACACACACA
>NC_026152.1:14403140-14404404 GCF_000512975.1 Sesamum indicum
CGCACACACACACCGCACCCCCCCCCCCCCACACGCACACCCCCCACACGCACGCACACACACACACACACACCCCACATGCGCACACACACACACCCCCCACACGCACGCACACACTCACTCCCACACACACCCCAGAAACTGGATAATGTTTCACACCCCACACACACGCACACACACACACACACACCCGACACGCACACACACACCCACACACCCCACACACACACAAAAAAAAGACGCACAAACAAGGAAATGACAAAGCCAGAACAATAAGGGGGCATCATAAACAAAAACTTCTCAGGTTTGTGGCCGATAAAATTGAAAAAAAATGCAGTAGCTGATTAGAACATATAAAAATATATTCCTTGACATCATGATCTCAACATATACCTGCTACACCAAATCATGATTTTCAGAGAGGTTGATTCAAAAAATGGATAATGTTAATACAAAATCATTGCCCTAATACAATTACATAAATAAAACACACTGGAAAATGTTGCAATCTTCTTTGCTCCAATAATAGCATTGGGTTCAAAAGAGCAGCAATAGTTAAGCTCTGCATGATGGTGACTCCTGATTAGAACAGTAGCTGATTAGAACATTTTGTAGTGGTCGCTGGCTATCAATTCAAGAATTGGTTAGCGGATCATAACCACCAAAGGCATTAATCAGATTTTACCAATCCTCAACTCATTTTCTCTCACTATATCCCCTCTAGTAAAGTAAATCAATCCAAAATCACTCTTGCTAACAAGATATATTGAAAGCAAAAAAGAAGAGGGACAATGCACTCTCTCATGTCCTGTTATTGTTCTTCATATCAATAAATACTCTTTCATATCATGTGAATAAAAATGAGAATACACATCTATACAAGCACACAAAAATATTACAGGGGACATAAATAGAGCACAAAGACAAACAATACCCGTAATGAGCATAAAATATTGCGAAACTATGATGACATCCTGCACGAGAAAAAGAGTTGTGAAGATATAAATGAATACTTAGAAATTAAAGGAAAATAGCAAATGTAACAAGACACAGATGGTATTCGTTGGCGCAGAAGATAAATACAACACCTCACTTCTTCTATTTTCAAAATGGAACTAAAACATGTGCTACCGTGACCAACACTCACACCCACACCCTCCCCCTCCCCCCACGCACACCCCACACACACGCACACACACACACACACCCCACACGCACACACACACACACCCCACACGCACGCACACACACACACACCCCACAC
>NC_026152.1:14405644-14438237 GCF_000512975.1 Sesamum indicum
GTTGTAGTTCGTCCTTCATTAGATACTGTGCGAGATGGAGCCAAAAGATGGGAAACTACGGCAGTGGGTTACTTTTTGGGGAAACGACCATACTATCATCATTTGAAGGAGTTTGCCTTTTCGGTTTGGCCGGCACTACGAGAGGTCACAGCGAATACTAATGGATTCTTTTTCTTCCGATTTAAATCTGTAATTGATATGGAACACACACACACACACACACACACACACACACACACACACACACACACACACACACACACCCACCCCACACGCACGCACACACACACACACCACACACACACACACACCCACACACCCCACACACCACACACACACATAAAAAAAAAGACGCACAAATAAGGAAATGACAAAGCCAGAACAATAAGGGGGCATCATTCAACAAAACTTCTCAGGTTTGTGGTCGATAAAATTGAAAAAGAAATGCAGTAGCTGATTAGAACATATAAAAATATATTCCTTGACATCATGATCTCAACATATACCTGCTACACCAAATCATGATTTTTAGAGAGGTTGATCCAGAAAATGGATAATGTTAATACAAAATCATTACCCTAATACAATTACATAAATAAAACACACTGGAAAATGCTGCAACCTTCTTTGCTCCAATAATAGCATTGGGTTCAAAAGAGCAGCAATAGTTAAGCTCTTCTTGATGCCGACAAGGAGACTGCCCCCAAAGCATCGAATAGCAACCAACAAGCAAAACAACTTTAAACTCAACAAAATTCCAAATCATTACTGCAATATTTAAACTAACAGGACCGATCACATGTGGATGAGGTTAACGACTCAGCAAATTTCGATGAGGTACGCGTTGACTCAGCAATCCAGATGACGTGTAAGAAGAAACCATCGATGACGCGGCAAGTCGTATGACGTGTGCACTGACTCAGCGTAATGGATGACGTGTCTGATGACTCAGCGATACGCATGACGCGTCAGATGACTCAGCGATTCACATGACGTGTCAGATGCCTCAGCAATAATCATGACGTGTACGATGACTCAGCATGACGGATGACTTGTGTGATGACTCAGCATTAGGGATGACGTGTCCAATGACTCAGCAATAAGCATGACGTGTACGATGACTCAGCAATAAGCATGACGTGTACGATGACTCAGTATGTCGGATGACGTGGCGACGACTCAGCAATACGGACAACGTGTGGGATGACTCAGCATTACGGATGACGTGTCGAATGACTCAGCAAGACGGGCGACGTGTCGAATGAATCAGCATGACGGATGACGTGTAAGACGACTCAGCAATATGGATGACTCAGCCCGACGGATGATGTGTGTGATAACTCAGCATGACCGATGCGTGTCCGATGACTCAACAACTCTAATCAAGTGTCAGATGACTCAGCAATTCTGATGACGTGTTCTATGACTCAGCTAGTCGGATGCCGTGTCAGATGACTCAACCTGACGAATTACGTGTGTGATGACTCAGCAACGACCGATGACGTGTTGGATGACTCAGCAAGTACTCAGCATGATGGATGAGGTGCCTGGTGACTCAGCATTTGGGATGACGTGTGCGATGACTCAGCATAGGGGATGACGTGTCTGGTGACTTAGCATTTAGGATGACGTCTGCGATGACTCAGCAAGTTGTATGATGTGTGCGATGACCCAGCATGACGGGTGTTGTATGTGATGACTCAGCAAGTAGGATTACTTGTCAGATGACTCAGTAATAGTGATGACATGTCAGGTAACTCAGCAAGAGATATGACGTGTCCGATGACTCATCAATCTAGGGTGGCGTATCCGATGACTTATCGATCTGGGTGATGTGTATTATGACTCAACAACATGGGTGACGTGGGTAATGAGTCAGCAATTGCTGACTCAGCAATCTGTGATGACTCAGCATACTGCGATGACTGTGGGGCTGAATCTGCTTTTAGGGATGACGTGTGCGACGACTCACCCGCCACCCTGCTCCGTAGGTGGTTGTTGCTCGGAGTCGGATTCACTAACGACAGTAGCTTTCTCTTTCTCTCTCTGGCCGGCAAATCTGTCTTCATTCGATCCTACCTCCACACTCACACACACTACACACACAAAAAATATGCCCATTTTCTCCGTTTACACAACCACTACATATATACAAACCCCTTTGACTCGCCATCTACTGGTTCTGGTTGCTTTCATACTCCACCAATGGCCGGCTTTGCTTCTTCTTTATGCTTTTCTTCGATTACGGTGGTGATGCAGTTCTGGGTTTTGCTGTTCTTGTTCGGGATTAATTGGGTGCCAGTGGCGGATTCCTCCACTCTTGGGGTGGAGTACATTTCGCGGCTCCTGGAGATTCAAGACCGGGAGAGAGCGCCGCCGTCTATACAAATCTCCGCCGCTTATGCCGCCCTCAACCGCCTCATCCCTTCCCATTCTTCCAGCTTCCAGTTCAGCATTATCTCTAAGGCACGGAAGTTCTCCTCCCTCTGCTTACAATCGGTTGCCTTTTTTTTTTTTCTAGCAATGCTTTTTAGCACTCGCAATTACTGCTTCAAAATTTTCTGTATTTTTGCTGGTTGGACACTATTAGAATGTTGATATTTAACTGAGATTTTGAGGTTAGCTGAATGAACCCCATTTTTCCTCACTTTATTTGATGCTAAGTTGCTAATAATCATCTCAAAAGATGCCTGTTTTTTTGGCCCCTTTTCCCTTGAAAGATCAATTTGAATTCTATTACCTTCTAAGGCAATTCTTGAATTCTGAAAATACTTATTAGGTTAGTTATTGACGTTTACAAGAGCAAGCCACGTGATGTAGTTTATTGGCAAAAATGTGAATGTGGTATGCAAGTTTGTTGCGCCTAAAGCAAGAAATTTCTTCAATTCTCAAATTTGGAACTAAAGTAGAGAGAGGACATGAGAAGTAAATGTGTGGGAAGATTATTTTCTGCAGTAGAGTATTAAGAAAAGAATGATATTTGAGTGTGTTATGGCCTAAAGCCTATGAAGAGAACTTATGGATGTGAAACTAACATCTCTAGAGCTTTTTGGTAGGTTTTTCTTTTTTCTGCCGATCATCTTTATTGCATCAGTTTTTGAGCAAGTACAGACCAAACTGAAGTAGAAGACTTTCCTTGTAGTTCTTTTTGAAGTGTTTATTCAAATTAAGGAAGTTCTCTTAACCTTGGGATGATTGTGTTTCCCCCTTCTCGTTTTCTTTTTGCAGGATTTATGTGGTGGTGAACCTTGTTTTAAATTGAACAATCATCCTGCAGTCAATCATGATGGTTCTGCTGAAATTTTGTACGTATCCTCCTGCTGATGTAAACTAACCTAAATACTTGAAGGGCAGTAGGATAATTTTGAAAGGAAAAAAAGCAAAACTCATCCATTCATTTTTATCCAATCTGCAAGGCCTATTTCTCTGATGCATGTGAAGATACTAGTGGATTGGGAACATCACCTTTTCTTGCTTGGTTAAACATTATTTATGCATAGTGATATTTAAGTTAAATGGTGAAACAGTCTGTTTTACCATCAGAATATATGACATTATATATTTGGATTTTAGCTTCAATGGTTTAATATGCCATGTATCATATTTGTTTCAAATATTTCATAAGCTTTCTGCTATGGAAAATTTCTCAAATCATGTTTTCAACAGAATAAGTGGAACTACGGGAGTGGAGCTTTTGTTTGGTCTACATTGGTACCTGAAGTATTGGTGCGGAGCACATATATCTTGGAGCAAAACAGGTGGAGCACAATTTTCTTCAGTCCCAAAATCGGGATCTCTGAATCGCATTCAAGATGCTGGGATAACAATGAAGAGGCCTACCCCTTGGAGCTACTATCAGAACGCTGTTTCATCAAGCTGTGAGCTACAGTTTCGACTACTTTGTATTGTTGCATATGCTTTTTCAGGTTGTCATCGTTCATATGGGGTTATTCTCTTTTTAAAGATACATTTGCATGGTGGGATTGGGAAAGATGGGAGGAGGAAATTGACTGGATGGCTCTCCAGGGGATCAATTTGCCTTTGGCATTTACAGGTCAAGAAGCCATCTGGCAGAAAGTCTTCCAGGTTTATTTTCATTAACCTTTCATATGCTGTTCTTTTCGGTTATATATCCTGGCTTTTATTCTTCTGCAATAGTATAAGTTAAAAGAAAAAGAACTAGAAGTACAAAGATCAGCAAAAGGGAGAAGAACTAGGAAGGTCAGTATTCGGATATGTATGAAGTGCAAAAGTTTATAAGTTCAGCTCCACCCTTTTGCAATTGACAATAATACAGGCACACGCACGCATACACACATACTATATTCTCCTACTTCTAGTGAATCCTTTGCTTGAATTCCCATTATATTGTTCGCTTTTCATGTTCAAATACTTTATCTTTTTCCTCATTGTTTGATGCATCATATTAAATTAATCTATTGTAAACTTTCATCAAATAATTTGAGAAAAAGGAAAACAACCATGTCAGAACTGACAGCCTCCAGGGTGTTGTTAGCTTCAGCTTTGTGCTACTGTAGCTCCTAAGAACCAATCACACCAGTGAATTACCAATGACATACAAGTGCTTTAATGAAGAATCCAGGACTAGATTCCGAAACTCATACTTATTTTTTTTCGCTCACCATCATTAGGATACAATTATTTTGTAAACTATTTTGACATAGCTCTTCTCCGTATTGCTTCTCTCTTGAATTTAGCAAATAACTTTCGTAAACCATCCTTCACCAGAATTTCAATATCAGTGCTCCAGATTTGGATGATTTCTTTGGAGGTCCAGCATTTCTTGCATGGTCACGAATGGGAAATCTACACGGGTAAGCTTATAGGCCTTAAACTAGAGTCTAAAACTTGTTAGTAGTGTACTGTGGCCAAACCTATTTAATCCTTATCTTCTATTAGGCATGTGTAATCAAAGCATCTGTTTTTAACTCTACAAATTCTATCACTTGAATCACAGTCATAAGACTTTCTTTTCCACTTTTGCCAACTTAGTTTCTTTAGTCGTATCTCCTTTCATTTACAGATGGGGTGGCCCATTACCACAAAGTTGGTTAGATCAACAACTGATACTGCAGAAGAAAATTCTTGCCAGGATGTATGAATTCGGAATGAATCCAGGTACCGCAGTTTTGTGAATGCATGCAAAGTGTAATTTGTTGAATGAATGCACATATTTACTGAGTACTTATGATGTTCAAAGAAGTTTTTACCAGTATATGACATATTTGTCATAGGGATGTCGCAAGCTGGATGAAACAATCTAAAATGTTTACATAAAAATTCCTATACTAGACAAAGACTGGCCTGTTTTAGCAAGTTTTCTTTTTTTATTCAGAATATCAAAGGCCTCTGAGTGAACTTCCTAGATCGAATCAATACATTCTAATTCCTAATTTGGATCAACACAGTAGATAAATAAAACAAATGTTATTTGAGAGAAAATTTCTGAAAAATGCAAATAAATTTGACCACAGTTGACATTATGCTTGAAAAACTTTTCTTCTGCTTCTTCCAATTAATACCATAAGCTTTTACCCACTGTACCTTCTTTTTGTTTTATTACAGTCCTTCCAGCCTTCTCTGGTAACGTTCCAGCAGTCCTTAAAAGTGTATATCCATCAGCAAAAATAACACGCCTTGGAAACTGGTAAGTCCTGATATAAGATGTTTAGTGTATTTTTTCGGATGCTCGATGCTTCAATGGTAGAAATCAGAAAAAACATATATCTCTTGGTAGATGCAATGTCATTCGTTGATTGTCCATATTTGTTGCATTTCTGGCTCTCCTTTTTCTTTCTCATGGAAGTTAAAAAAGGTCAGAACTCTAACTAGGATGCATATTTAATGTTCTCAATGTACGTATTCTGTGACTCGTAGCACCATAAGAAGGAAAACTGAATGGCTCCTCACTAGGAACTAGATTAGATTTTTCTTATTCCACTGTTTTATTATGCATGGTCCTTTGTATCGTGAAATGTCAGAAACATTCTGATGTTTGGAAGTAATGTTCCAGAGGATGGTTGACATCCAGATCACATATCCACAACAAACACATAGACGTAATGAACTTGGAAAAACCATGCTATTTCAGGAGCAAGTTACTGAGGATGTTTGACATCCACATCCTCCAAACATATACACAACAAATGCATAGATGTAATGAAAGACGTGAAAAACCCTGCTATTTCACCAGCATAGAAAGATATTCTTGTTCTGAAATAAGCATTTCTCTATTTCACTAGTACTAGCTAATGATATTTGCTTCTTCAAACACTTATAAAATAAATTATTAAGGACAACATTCATTTCTGGAGGTTGACCTTCCACTAGTTGTTCTTTGCTATTTTGGAACATATTCAAGATGTATTAAGAACTTTTTCTTTGTTTTTTAACCTGTTCTTTTGTTTTAAAAATTGTAGTGCCAATAGGAGATCCAGCGAAGTCTTTTATTCCAAACATGTAAAGTATCCAGATCTAGCTGGGAAATTGCACTTTGTCTGCTAACAAATTTTGCAGACTTCTATTGCAAAGTGATGATTTGCTAAAGGATTTAACAATGATCTTAAGGATTTACAAAATAGAATAGTATAAAATGGTCTTTTTGAAGCCTATTACTGAAAAAGAAATTCAGAAATTATGTCATATATTCCTTTTCTGGACATTCTTTAGGTTTACTGTTAAGAGTGACCCGAGATGGTGCTGTACCTACCTTCTTGATGCAACAGATCCCTTGTTCATTGAAATAGGAAGGGCTTTTATTATGCAACAGTTGAAAGGTATGAAAGTTAGTAATCCTGACTACCAATGTTTATATGAATTGCTTCTGTATTTAATTTTAGAAGGAACTTGCTTGAGAGTAGAGTCCATAAATTTACTTGTGATGAAAAGGTTTTGTCTGCTTCCTGAAACTTTGGTTTTTCGTTTTGTGTCCAGAATATGGAAGGAGTAGCCACATTTATAATTGGTGAGCTGTTTCTTCAATTCTGCTTGAATTTAGGCTTAAATCTGCAGGTACTTGCCCGAACTATCTGTTTCTCAGCAACAAGTCAGCCCACGGCATAATTTTCTGATTTACCTGCAACATCTCCTGTCACGAATGAACCATATATCTTTTATAACCACTCAATTCTAACTGACATCAAGTTACGCCTGTACTTCCTCTAAGTCGGCATGTCATCTTATCATCTTAATGTGTTTATTGAAATTTCACATATTTGAGAAAACACTTGATGTCAATATTTAATGCAGTGATACCTTTGATGAGAACACACCTCCATCAGATGATCCAGAATATATCTCTTCATTAGCTGCTGCAATTTTTAGGGGCATGGAAAGTGGTGATGATAGAGCGGTTTGGCTGATGCAGGTGAATATATACAAGCCTGCTTAACTCTTGGTCCAACTGAATATAGCCACACAAAAATGATAATGATTAAGATTTCAATTTTTTTATCTCAGTGTAGATATCCAATTAAGGGCTCTTTGATGTGAAGTGCTGTTAATTCATGTGTAATGTCAGCTTATGTGTTCCATCCTTGGTGTATTTGACACAGTTTTGCTCTAGCCTTGTGATATTTTTCTTTGATTGAGCCACTCTTGTGTGCACGTGTGTGTGTGTTTGGGTTGGTTAGTATTACGAGAAATCATCCACATTCTAATGATTTTTTATATGTTTTCAAGGGATGGCTATTTACTGATGATCCATTTTGGAAGCCTCCACAGATGAAGGTAAAATCTAGTTCGGTGCTACTCTTCTTTTTATGTAATTGTATTCAGAATGTCTGGCATGGACACTGTTAAAATTATACCAATAGGAGATAGCACCTTCAACATTATTCAGTACTTGGTGAGGATGTGAAATAGACAAATATTCATGCACAGATCTCTGTGCTATGCCATTGTGCATTTTCTCATGATTCTTGCACTAGCAGGCACTCTTGCATTCCGTTCCTGTTGGAAAGTTGGTCGTGCTTGATCTATATGCAGAAGTTAAACCAGTTTGGGCTACTTCAGAGCAGTTTTATGGCGTACCTTATGTCTGGTACTTCCTATCTTTATCATGGATACTTCAAGCATTCTGTCCATCATTAGTATTATGACCTTTTTTGCTCAGAGGATAAGAGGAAGCATGATATGTCGTATCATCATCTTTTCCTGGCCTATTGTTTGTCGAGAAGCAGGATTAAAGTTCCCAAATTTCATTAATGGACTGCTAGGAAAAAAAGATGAGCTAGATCTAATTGCCATCAAAACTTGTAATCGTTAACAAAAAGGTTTTCCTTTCAGGTGTATGCTGCACAACTTTGCTGGGAACATTGAAATGTATGGTATTGTCGATTCAGTCGGATCTGGACCCATAGATGCTCGTCTTAGTCCAAACTCAACTATGGCAAGTCTATTAAACCAAACTCATGTTTGTGCTCTTTCAACTATGACTTCTCTAGTCAAAATGCTTATACATTAGTTGGCTTCAGGAATCAGGACGACTGATATTTAAGCTAATCAAACCATAAATGAGAATTATGCTTGCTTGTGTAATTTTACTGAAATATTTGGCAAATTACAGTAAAATCACAACTGCTTTTATTGGTCGAGCTTTGCATATCATTTTGATTTTTTCTTAAAAAGGAACTGATTTTCTTACTTACTAGAAGTACTGTCTTCTTTGAACTGACATGCAGTACATGTTTTTCCCCATTTAGAATGTCGTATATACATTTTCATGTGTGTTCATCATCTTAAACCATTTCATATCCGTCAGGTTGGTGTTGGGATGTCAATGGAAGGCATCGAGCAGAATCCTATCATTTATGATCTTATGTCTGAAATGGCATTTCGGCAGGACAGAGTTGATGTCAAGGTAATCTTAGAGCATCATCCTCATTGTTGTGCATGTTAAACAAATACATGTTTTTACTTAAAGTAAATTGTGAAAGCTAGTGGAGCTTCAGCAAAAATTGGGAGCTATGACTTGCAACGCTCATTTTACATTAAGTTGGATACAAGTTTATATAAAACAAGAAAAAAGAAGGTATTCCGGTTGGAATTAAATTTGAAGTTGCATGCAAGTTTACACCAAAAAAGAAGAAAGAGAGAACAGAAATATTGGGGTCCGCTGCCAGGTTCACCATGACTGGCCGACATTAGATGTCTTTGTACAGTTGACAGACCGTGATGGACGATTATATTACCACATCTATGTTCCTTACATTGCACGTGTTAGCAAGTCTTAAGATTAAGTTTTTTTTTTTCAGTCTGTTCTATTGAGATAAGAAGGCATTCTTGCATTATATTATTGGCCATAATTGTCCAAACTTTTGGCTAATCAATAGCACAAACTTCATCATAACTCCTCCTTTTTCCTTCCAGACATGGATTGATATGTATGCACAAAGACGATATGGGCTATTTGTCCCATCAATACAAGATGCCTGGAACATATTATATCATACGGTATACAATTGCACAGATGGATTAAATGTAAGTAAACAACTTGCCACTCTTTATATTTTCTGTACTGATCCGACTGGTATTTGGAGGACCAGAAGTCCTGATAAGCTGTTGTTACAATTCATGCAATAGTACATTTATTGGATTTTTTGTCTATTTGGTGGTACCCCTTAAAATGAAAGGGAACATTTTTGGCTTTTGTCTTTCAAACAGGACAAAAACAGAGACGTTATTGTGGCATTCCCGGATGTTGATCCTAATTCAATTTTTACTTCATCTCTGCTGTCATTACCGAGAAAGCATCGCCACTCTAATAACCGAAGTCTAAGGAGAGCTATTTATCAACAATCAAGCAATTCCTATACTCATCCTCATCTATGGTATTCGACTTCAGAAGTAATACGTGCCCTGCAACTTTTTCTCACAAGTGGCAATCAACTCTCAGAAAGTAACACTTTCAGGTTAGAATATTTTGTTTAAGTTCCTCGGAGCCATTGAATTAGCTTTTCTCCCCTTTTCATAGAATACTTCCTTAAGATTAGCGTTGGAGTATGGAGTCTAACCCACAGGCCTTTTTGTAGTTTTGTAGATTCCCCAGTTCAATTGGGTTCATTTTGTTTTACTACTAATGTAGTCTAATAGAAGAAACTTATCAATCTTCAAAATATTAGCAATTTATCTCTGTACGGTCTTGTATTTCGATTTTCCATCTTGCTTTTCAACACGTTTTGCTTCTATTCCGATAGAGAGAATCTTTGTTCTAATATTTTTAGCCCCTGAAACCTGACTATTTGGTTATTTTAGGTACGACCTCATTGATCTAACAAGACAAGCATTGGCAAAGTATGCAAATCAGCTTTTGTTAAAGGTTGTAGAAGCCTATCAGCTAGGTGATCTGCATGCAGTCATCCACCGCAGCCAGAAATTTCTCAGTCTCGTAGAAGATCTGGACACACTTTTGGCATGCCATGATGGATTTCTACTCGGCCCTTGGCTAAAAAGTGCGAAGCAACTAGCCCAAAACGACGAACAGAAGAAACAGGTTAGGACCCTCCAGACTGATGTCCATCACTATTGTTAGTTCTTTAACTCCGACACATTATTTGAACAAATTTGTGAAAAAACGTGCAGTTCGAGTGGAATGCAAGAACCCAAATCACCATGTGGTTTGACAACACGGAGGAGGAAGCGAGTCTGCTTCGTGACTATGGTATTTCGAACCTAAACTAATAGTACTCCATCACAATTTAAGTAGTAAACCGAGGATTTGACCATCACATTGAGCCATTTAAAAGGGTGTTTGGGTAAGCTTATAATCTCTTCACCATATCGTATAAGATGTTATAAAGTATTCAGTAATTTTATAGAAAATAAGCTTATAACAGATGCTATGGGCTTATATTCTATAGAAGAAAAAGTAAAAAGCTCATAACTTATTTTCAAGATTTTAACAAACTCTATCAATTCCATCGCATTAACAACAAAATAGTTAGTATTAACATCTTATAGGCTTCATGATATGATTTTATCCAAAATAAGATTGAATATCTGATAAATTCGAAAAACATCTTATAAAATGTATGAGCTAGCTCAAAATCTTTTTAATTGAGCGTAGTCGAACACCCTTTAAGTCCATATACCGGAAAATATGCTAACGAAAACTAATCTCGTTTGATCTGATAGCTTTTAGCGCGATAGAGTACTCTAGGAAAATACAGAAATATGATTTTCATCAGTCATTTTGTTGTTTTATTACAGGGAACAAGTACTGGAGTGGCCTTCTACGAGACTACTACGGCCCTCGTGCTGCTATTTACTTCAAGTTTCTCATACAAAGCTTGGAGAGTGGTGATGGTTTTCGGTTGAGACAGTGGAGGAAGGAATGGATCAAACTAACAAATGACTGGCAGAATCGCAGCAATGTCTTCCCAACCAAAAGCACAGGCGATGCCCTCAATGTGTCCCGGAGGCTGTACAAGAAATACTTGGAAGAGCCCGACTCACACGAATTCTAATTTAATCGATTGGACTGATAGACATCGTCACAACTTGAAATTAGTGCCAACATTAACTCATGCTACTTGATACTCGATATTGACTAAGATGAATTATCAAAAGTTTGTCCGCCTTCTATTCCATTAAATGTAATAAATCCAACTCGAACATCTTTTCCAATTAGATGAGTTCAGCTCGATCAAGACCAAGCTTCATTCTTCGGTCTCTAACTCAATTTCAAATTCAATAAAAAAAAAAAAATTCAAACCAAATCTCCACTTCAACTAATTATCACTTGATACGATTCATTTACACCCTTAGTTTAAAAGCTATTTCGTCAATTAAATTTACAATCTTTCGGACATCAGTTTGTCGTATCATGTCAATCATTCCACTGTCCCACATCGATAAATAGAGAAATAGCGGGTGAAGAAAATGTACTATAAGTGATTGAATGAGGAGAACATGAAAAATTGCCTTAAACTAATGAGTAAGGAAAACAAAGCGGGCGGTGAGAACCGGCCGCAGCACCCCACATCATAAAGGTGGTGCAGGAATTTATGGAGGGGTGATAGGCTGGCGCGAGCGTTGACGCTGCTTACTTTTGCAGAACTCGCTTGTGCGGGCCTCCCAATTACCCACCCCCTAATCATTAGTTTTTAAGCTTATTGTTTATTAATTGCTAATTAATAGTACACGATCATTATAAGAAAAGTTTTGTGATATTGTATTTATTATATACTTGTACTGGTAAGAATTACATATGTTTTAAGCAAAACTAATATGAAAAAAGTTAATAATTTGGTGTGTAAAAATATATAAAAATTTGTGCTTTGTTGGAAATGTCTTGAAAAATAAAGTGGAAAATTTATCAGTTTATTTAGTAATAAATAATTATATATTAGTAGATAGGTTGTTTCTTGGAGTAATTTGGGATTTTAATCTAATTGCGATTAAAATTATATATTAACAGTTTCAGTGGTCAGTTCAATCTACGAAACCATAAGATTTATGTAAGGAAAAGACAAGATAAATAAAATTACATTTGGATCAGAATGTTATGATAGTTTCTTGTATGAAAATGCTGCTGTGGTTGGTTTTGTTTTTTGGACCATTTTTGACATGGGTCAAAATATATTTATATTTGTCTTTTTTTTTTACATCTTATTTGTATAAGTTTCGGGCTTTATATAATATATATATATATATATATATATATATAAAGAGATGATTTGACAATAAACAATAATTTTGACGTTCAAGAAACAAACATTTAACATACAACACTTATATATGGATTGAATACATTTTGCACTACGGAAATATATTACTCTCATCAATTATCCCCTAAACTAAATACCTTCATTTACACCTTATCTTTGGACACTTTTTAAATTAAATAAAAATTGACAAAAAGTATCCTTAATTACTAATAATATGATGTATTTACATTAATGTCCTCTATGGTTAAACATATCTGAAAAGCTTATTCAACTACAATGTTTATAAATTTAATACTATACTTGTATAAAGTAATTAATTATAAAATAATTATTTCAAATTTAAGTGTATAAATAGTTGTATTGATAATTAGTAAAAGTTTATAAATTCATTAATTTTAAATTAACATTGCATATTAAAATTTTATCCGCTGGTATTTAGAGTGTAGGCTCTACCCAAATAAAAAAAAAATCATTTCCATAATAATATGTATCCAAGTCTGGGTCTAATTTAAAATCAGGTAAGAATACATGTCAAAACTATCAAAACAGGTTTGAGTCTGGATCTGAGTCTAGGTATTGCACCTAAATTGATGGACATAATGTGTTAGACCTGAGTTTAGGCCAAAGGGTAAAATAGAGTTCATACATTAAAAGACCAAAAAAAATATACTATTACCTCATTAACTTCCAAATTACCTTACTTGATTTTTGGGTGCCAAAACAATATGCTCAACTATCACTTGCAATATTTTTTGTCTTTAAAATTATATTTAGTGTAGTTCACAAACACAAGTTTATAAATATATTTTAATTCAAAAGTACTAACATTGATCTTATCAATACGTAACTAATCAAATATTAATTTATTAACATCGTCAATGAATAAAAATTAAAGTCAAATTGATCGATATATTCAACTGTAGAGATCATTAAAGTAAATATAATACATTATTAACAGTCAAGGATATTTTTGTCTATTTTTATTTAATTTAAAGGATTATCACAAAGAAAGAGGGGTAATTGAAGATTTATTAATTTACGGGGTAATTGATGAAGGTGGTATACTTTAGGGGTGCAAAATATATTTAACCACATATATGTACATTATATATGTATATATATAAGATGCATGACTTGACAATAAACGATGACTGTCTCTAAAAAAACATCAAATATACAATACTAATTTTAAATTATTTTTAAAAATAAATCCAAACATTCGCAATCTATTTTAAATCATTTACAAAAATATAAAAGAAAAGCCGTGAAAAGAACCCCTAACATACTTTTTAGCTTTTGAAAAGAAACATTTTCCGGTATATGGACTTAAAGGGAAAAGCTCCATTTTTTCTCCCTCTCAACTTCCATATTTTTTCTTCTCTCATTTTTCTCCGAATAACTACTAACAACCTCTAATTTTTTAGTATTATTTATTTATTTAATTAAAATATATAGTTTAACAATATAATAATTATATTTTAATATTTTAAATTAAATACACACAAATTTCAATTTGCAACACATATTAGTATTTATAAAAAGGTCCAAATAAAGGGAAAAGCTCCACCATTTATGTGGTGGGACATTTATTTAGCGTGTTGGGAAAGGAGACTTGAAAGTCGGTCGATCATTCTGCCATATGTTGCTATAATCCTTTTGTTGACAAAGGGACTTGAAACCTCAACTAATACTTGGGGTACTTTTAAAATGATATGTCGCTTAAAATGCTCTTTAAAGATTACCTACTGATCTAGTCTTCATATTGGTTAAAGAACTTACAACCAAGATTATATTTTACCTATAGCGGTATTTATAATTGATCTACGAATAAATCGAGCATATACTAAAATTGTATATTTTTTATAAAGATATTTACAAATTATTCATCATCAAACTCTTACATCAGTAAAGATGATCAAACTCACAATCATTCAATTGAAAGTAGTTCGATCTTACTAACTTAATGTAGATCTAAAACAAGAAAAGCCAATTGGGTCTGGAGCAATGAGCCCAAGGCCTAACTAGGACTTTAGACCCATTGCAATTCATAAGGACACAAGTCATCAGAAAAGGCTAAATGGTCGCACGTGGGTGAATCTTTTGTAGGGTGGGTGTTGTCTGTATAATGGGTCATGGGTGTAAATACTCGGGATTTATAAAAAGCAAGATACCTAACTTATCTTATCTTTCAGTATTTGTCGTTTGGTTCTGACTTATTTATTATAGTAACTTAATTGTCGGAATGCTTATATTAGGTCAAGTCCGACAACTCCATTTTCTATGCAGATTTCGAACTCATTCCCCATTTCAAATCTTTTAGTCCATAAAAAATGCATGATCTTTGAAGATCGAAATACAGCACAAGTGAACTAATACGTGTTGGCCTAATTATAATTTCTCTCAATCAATCCTTTTACATATGAATTACAAAAAATGAAATCTAACTACAAGAATAAATTTATATGCTAAAGTCCTCAAACAAAAGTAATTTTAGGGATTGATTTATTACAAATCTTACCCAAAAGGTTGATCATGGAGGAAAATGTTCCGGAAAGTAATCATATATTTGCAACAAAGCCAAGTGTTTTTCATCAATTTTTGGAGTTTTTATTTAAAATACAATATTTTAAAGGGGATGAAAATGCAATTTTATCCTAACTTTCAGTACCAAAAGTATCCCTAATTAATCTAGTCGATTGAATCAAATTTCAAAGCGCAAGCCGCAAGGTACTATAATTGGTATTCAAATGTAATAATATATTCTACTTGGTGTATTTTTCAGTACATCGTGACCAGATCTGAACGGATTATTGTACTGTAGTGTAGCGGACAACCCATACTCAATTATCGCTATAAATAAGCAAATCGGAAGAAAAAAGTTGAATAGATACACACGCAGTACACATTGAGTGGGTTAATGATGGCAATCCCAATACCGAGTCGCCAGCTGTTCATCGACGGTGAATGGCGAGAGCCCGTCAACCGAAAACGGTTACCGATAATCAATCCCGCCACGGAAGAAACCATCGGTTCATCCCTTCACTTGCTATCGATTTTGCATAAACAGTAGTAGTAGGGTTTTGTTTTTGTTTTTTGTTTAAGTTTCAATTTTCATTTGGGTTTCCTGTCATCATCTTCAAGTTTAGATTCTTTGTTTGCTGGGTTTTGATATTAAGAGTCGATATATTTCTTGAAATTATACTTCAGTTGTTTTTACTTCGTGAAGTGAAATCGTGCACTTTAAGTGTTCACTGTGATCTGGGCTTTTGGAGTAAACAAAGGAAAATAGTTCATTTGCTTATTTGTTTCTGAATTTTAGTAACACTAGAAAGCATGAGAAATTAACTTATACAATTAGTGTGGACTCCAGCTTATTTTCTGGTGCTTGACGTGCTTTCTCTTATTGAATTTTTCTTGTTTCAGGGGATATACCGGCAGCTACTGCTGAAGATGCGAATATTGCTGTTGAAGCTGCTCGGAAAGCACTTTTACGAAACGGGGGTAAAGATTGGGCTTCGGCGACTGGAGCCCATCGTGCCAAATATTTGCGAGCAATTGCTGCAAAGGTTCATGAGTTATTATGTGATATGAGATTTTTGTTAGTTGTGCTGCTTCAGACTCTATTTGACTTGAATCTGTATTGCGATTATCAGTTGTTTGCGTTTCTTTTGGCATTTAGTTCAGATGCAGACGTAGATGCTTTTGTTTTAATCCATGAAATGTCTGTATTCACTAGTATGATGGGTAATTTGGTCAAATAGCATTGCTCTAGATGTCCAGATGCTTACCCTGTCTAGTTGCATGCAGATTACTGAAAGGAAACCGGAACTAGCAAAACTTGAAGCAATTGATTGTGGGAAACCATTGGAAGAAGCAGCTTGGGATCTAGTATGTTTCTACTTCTTGTGGGGACATTTTCTGGTTTTGTTTATCACATTATTTACTTATTTTTCTTGTCTCGTCCAGGATGATGTTGCTGGATGTTTTGAATATTTTGCTGATGTTGCT
Organism: Sesamum indicum; assembly: GCF_000512975.1. NCBI lineage: Eukaryota > Viridiplantae > Streptophyta > Magnoliopsida > Lamiales > Pedaliaceae > Sesamum > Sesamum indicum. The sequence continues at coordinate 14,422,342 of NC_026152.1, forward strand.
GAAAGATTGGACTCAAAGCAAAAGACTCCTGTTTCTTTACCAATGGAATCATTTAAGTGCCATGTTTTAAAAGAACCTATTGGGGTTGTTGGTCTGATTACACCATGGTGAGTGCTCTTCGTCAGTTGAATTTTACTTGTTTCATTCTAAAAAATTAAGGAGATAAGGAATGTTGTTTCTCTATTACATCTTTCTCCCTTGGAAAAATGAGCTGTGAAATTACTTGCATACAATCATAAATTTCTGTGAGTCATTGCTATCTCTTGGTCACTCTTGTTTGCACTGGACCAATCCATAAAAACTTTTTTGTTGCTTAGTTAGGTCCAGGAAGGCTTAATTCATACAGGACAAAAGAAACTGTATTTTTCTTGTTTAAGTTCTCTCCATTGTTCCCCATCAATACATAAGAAAGTAATTAGAATTCTGTCCACCCAGCTCCTCTGCTTCTGCTTCAGATACAAGCTATTCAAAACCTCATTGTTGCTTGGTATTCTTACTGAAGTGTAGCCAATCTGGTCCTGGCGATGAACCAAGATATTGTACACTGAACTTGGTCGAAATTGTTAGTACTAGCGCTTTTATATGACTTGGAAGATGATATATCATGTGGAAGTATACTGTACAATGTAGTTTTCAGGATGTAAAGTATGCTGGAGTACTCTCTCGTGCTACTTGGAAATGATAGATAGCATCAGGTTTCCAACCAGCTCTCCTCATCTCAGTCTGCCAACTAGGCCGTCCATCATTTCATTTTTGTTCTGATGCATATGAGATTTTACCTGGAAGAGATTTTTTGTTTTGCACTAAAAGTGGATCATGGGTCTTGTGTGCAGCCTATGTAATTTCGTCATGCCTTTTTTTTTTTTTTGAATTATGTTTTTTAGTTGCCTTGATGGTGTTGAGTGATGATCTTTGCTGAACCTTTCCTATATCAGTATGGAGCAGCATTACTGATAGTTCTGGAACTACTTACTCATTTAACAGGAATTACCCTCTGTTGATGGCGACATGGAAAGTTGCCCCTGCTCTGGCTGCTGGATGTAGTGCAATACTTAAACCATCTGAATTAGCATCTGTGTAAGTCTTCATCAATATTTATCATCTTTGTGCCATTGTTGATGTTTTCCATTTATTCCCTACTCTTTTTCTTTGGATATTGATAATCAATTTGACCAAGAAAAAGGGATATTACAAGATTACAGGTCCTCAAAGAGACTAGAATAAGTTACATGAAGATTGCTTGCAAATCTCTTCGGAGGTTCTCCAAAAGTACACCCTTAAAAGGGATCTAACGCCTTGCTCCAGAAAGAAGCAAGGTTGCTTTCCACCAAATGCAACTATTAGTTTGTAGTATTTCCTGAAGATACTCCAACTATTCTGACTGCAGCACTTGCTTGGAGTTGGCTGACGTGTGTAAGGAGGTGGGACTTCCACCTGGTGTTCTCAATGTTTTGACTGGTTTGGGGCCTGAAGCTGGTGCTCCTTTGGCTTCTCATCCTCATGTTGACAAGGTCAGGTTTTATGGCATATCATGCTTCTTTGCAGTATAGGTTTGAATGCTGATAACGCGATAACAATGATTTCATATTTGATGAACAGATAGCATTTACTGGTAGTAGTGCTACAGGAGTCAAAATTATGACTGCTGCTGCGCAACTTGTAAAAGTATGTGTCGCAGTTACTTATTTCTATGTTGACTATGCGAGTGTTCACTTCTGTTCATTTTTTTAACATTTTTTGTTCTTGAATTGCAGCCTGTTACGCTTGAGCTTGGTGGAAAAAGTCCAATTGTTGTGTTTGGGGATGTTGATCTCGATAAAGGTTTGAACTTCGCGGACTAGAGTATTAGCATTTTTATGGAGAGAAATATTTGACAAACAACTATGGGGTTTCTTTTTCCTTCTGGGCGTGCTGGTTGGGTTTTGTTTGGTTTAGCCAAATTTTGTCAGTGGGATTACTGATGAGAACTGACTTTCAAAGAAGTTATGTTCACCATCTACCTTTAATGTTTTACTATTTAATCAGCTGCTGAGTGGACTCTATTCGGTTGCTTTTGGACAAATGGTCAGATATGCAGTGCTACTTCTCGACTCTTAGTGCATGTAAGTATGAAGAACTGTCGATTCTTTCAGTTTTTTGGAACGTTAACTAGATTAAGTGTAATAGTAACAAGTAACAAACATAAAAGTTAAATCAGCACTAGTGGTTATCTGGATTATTATTGGTTATGATAGTCATATAACCAATGGACTCCACACTGAAAGTTCTAGTGAGGTTCTCTTGAGGGTTGTCATGTCATATGCACCTATTCTTCCTGTCGGAATATAAATACAGAACTCCCTCTATTGTTCCTGTCGGAATATAAATACAAAACTCCTTCTTCTTGTCGATGGTGCCTTGTTTCTTGATAATCTTAGTACTAATTAGACTTGAGGGTTCATTGAAAAGTAATTTCAGAGGTAGAATTGATTGGATGGATTGATTAGTTTGTGCTATGGTCAAATACCGGCACCAACTTAATTGTTTCAGTCAGCCGAATTTTTAATTATCGGAAGTCTTCATTGCATTATATGCAGTAGGCTTCTGACATATTATATGTCAATGAAACACCAGCTGAATTTTGTAATTATTGGAAGTCTTCATTGCAATATATGCAGTAGCTTCTGACATATGTCAATGGAACGAAGTCTTCATTGCATTATATGCAGTAGGCTTCTGACATATTATATGTCAATGAAACACCAGCTGAATTTTGTAATTATTGGAAGTCTTCATTGCAATATATGCAGTAGCTTCTGACATATTATATGTCAATGAAACACCAGCTGAATTTTGTAATTATTGGAAGTCTTCATTGCAATATATGCAGTAGCTTCTGACATATTATATGTCAATGGAACACCAGCTCCTTAGCACCCATTAAAGTTGCCTTTGTTCCCTTGTTTGCTGGTATTTGTTTTAGCTGAGCTTTATTGCTTCAAAAGATGGAGAATTATATACAGTATTTTGATCCCATTTGTTAAGCTGATATTTTGAAGAATATCTGTTAAATTTTCGTTTAGTTGGTTGAGCAGATCCATGAATTTTCAACGATGTGGAAAATATTTCAGGAAAGCATTGCAGCAGCATTCTTGGACAAGCTTGTGAAATGGTGTGAGAACATCAAAATATCAGACCCCTTGGAGGAAGGTTGCAGGCTTGGCCCTGTTGTGAGTGCTGGGCAGGTAAGAAAGCTTGTCTTTTTGCCAGTGCCATAGAGAACTCAACAAGAAATACAACTAATAATGACTTAATTCGTTTCTGGGTAATGTGATATTGAATCTGATAAGAGCATCTTAATTGTGATTATAAATGTGAATCCTATAGAACTCTTTAAACAGGAAGCCGAACTTGAGTTTCTTTCTTGAATCTTGGATAAAAGCTATGAGTCTACTAAGTTTACTTCTGTTTTATAGAAAAGACAAACTGATTTACTAACCAAAGTTTTGCGAATGTGGTAAATGTTACAGTATGAGAAAGTGATGAAGTTCATCTCAACAGCTAAGGAGGAAGGTGCCACAATCTTACATGGGGGCGCTCGACCTCAGGTAAAAATGTTTCCCCAGGTCTTTGGCTGCTTTTGGATCAGTTCGTACAGATATTTAATTTGAACTTGTTATTAACTTGCAGCATTTAAAGAAAGGCTTCTATATTCAACCAACTATAATAACAGATGTCACGACCTCCATGCAAATCTGGAGAGAGGAAGTCTTTGGACCAGTTCTTTGTGTTAAAACCTTTGCAACTGAAGAAGAAGCCATTGAACTCGCAAATGACACCCAGTGAGTTCACTTTCACTCCTGCATTATGACAATTACTATACTTTTAGCCTTTACTTACGGCCCATTTTTTTTATTTTGGGGACAATTGTCTTCAGTTATGGTCTGGCTGCTGCTGTATTATCACAAGATCTGGAAAGATGTGAACGGCTGACTAGGGTGAGAATCTTGTCCACTTAAACTGGAATCTCGACAAATAAGGGTGATCCCAGAACGATATTGGGATGAATATCCTTGAATTTCTGTATCTGTTATTCTTGCAGGCTTTCCAAGCGGGCATCGTCTGGGTCAATTGCTCACAGCCATGCTTCTCCCAAGCTCCATGGGGAGGCAAAAAACGTAGTGGTTTCGGCCGTGAACTTGGAGAATGGTAAGAACAATCTTTATCATTTCATACCATCAATTTATAATACGATGTTGGTTATCTGCAACTAAGTCCCTCACCTGCAACTAAGTCCCTCACCTGCAACTAAGTCCCTTGGTTTACAACTAAAAGAATCAAAAGAGAAAGACATCAGAATAAGCATTAATCTTGCTCGTATTAACTTTTGTTCTCTTTTCTCAGGGGACTCGACAACTACTTGAATGTGAAGCAGGTAACAGAGTATATTTCCAGTGACCCATGGGGTTGGTACAAGTCTCCCTCCAAGCTATGAAAAGTTTCCCAATCCCAGTTCCAGCACACGCACGAACTTTGCTTCAGAAGTTTCTGAAATGGCAGGAATATTCCAATCCTGGACGACATGTTTTTGGTCTGTCACAGTTCCTGGGAACACCAATCAGACAGCAGAACATCTAAAAGAACATTCTGAATGAAAACCCCTTTATTCTCTTTTCATGTATGTGATGATGTGGTTGAATTTCTTAAAGTTTCTGAAGTTGCTCTGTGCCGTTGATTTGAACTGTGACGAGGCTCCATCTGTATGTAGATGGAAGAAGGATAAGTAGATGTGAAACTAACGTCTTGTTGGGCTTTAGTTAGATGACTTTCATGTGCATTACACTTTGGTTTAGGAGCTACATGCATTCACTTGTTATGAGGTTTGGTCTAATTGTCAGGACTGCTGGCCGGTACTTTTAAAGTTACTCGGCGTGGCGTACTTGATCTACTAATAGTTGTTGGGTGCTATTGTCATCTACTAATAGTTGTTGGTTAGGGCTTTGAAAATTGGGGGAGAAGGAAAAAGTTTAACCGGCTGATGATTCGGGGGAGAAAGGTTAAAGGAGGTTGGTGAATTGTGAGAAAGAAAGAGGAAGAAGGAATGTTAGTTTTTTTTAATAAAATTATATTATTATAAATAAATAATATAACATATTATTATTTTAATTATAAAAATATTAATAGTATGGTATAATATTTTAATTTATTGTTATAAATCTAACTAATTAGTTTAGTAATTGTATAATTAGTAAAAGTATAGAATATATATATATTATATATATTAAATTATTATAATACTTGCAAATAATTTTGTATAGTTATTAATATTAATTAAAAAAATAAACATAAGTTATTTTTTAAAAGATGTTGATCTCATTATATACAAAAAAATAATAATTAAGAGATAAATTTTTTAAATCAAAGTACAGAATAGCGATGATATCACTATATATATAATAAAATAATAATAAAAATAATTTAAATTGTTCAATCATCATTGATTACTATTATTATTATCTTTAGACTAATTCATGAAAACCACCAAATTTTGACATAAATTTATAAGTAATAAAACATACTGTATACTGCATTTTATGTTATAAATATATCAAAATATAGTATGATATTTTAATTTATTGTTATAAATATAAACTACTAAGTAGTTTAGTAGTAATAAAATTGGTAAAAGAGCTAAAAGCCCTCTATGTGTTTTAGAAATTACAAAAAACTAACGAAAGGTGGGGTACGTGTGCTTGAAGTGCCACTGGGTTATTTCTTTTTTGCGTATTTTGATATTTTTTTCACTTTGATCGACTAAAATGCCCCTATACTATATCTAAAATTTCTATGATCAAATTGACTTTTTATTTTTTTTTTTTGCATTCTATCTCTTCTAAAAGTACAAATTGTTTTATTTTTAAACATTATTATATTAAATATCAAACAAAATTATAATTAAATATCTAATAATTAAGTTAATTAAAAAAATATAACTAGCTAATTAATAATTAAGTTAATAAAAATTAAGGCTAAAATGAATCTTTCGCCCCTTTTTTCGTTGGAAACTTCTATCTAAGTTTCCGATGCTGTCCCGATGAGTTTCCGACCGTCAATGGGACTATTCGAATTCTCTCTTCAAGAAAAATATTTTCATACTTTTAGTTTGAGTTTTAGTAAACCGAAGAGAATGGGCTCAAGCCATGATCATGAAACCTGTTTGCTCAATTCATCGCCATCCGGATGAATCTCGGTCGTAGACCACCACCATCAGACTTGTCTCTTCAAACAATTTTAACAAGAGCAGCCTCACTCATTTTGGTAAAGCATTTATAGAGATTCGACGATTTGAAAATTTGCACCCCGAGTGGAGTGGGGGAAGGGTAGTGGGTGGTAGGGGGTGGGGTAGTTAGATCGTTTTTTTATACATACAATAATAATAATAATAATAATAGGTGATGGGAATTCATTTTATCTGTGGCATGATTCATGGCATCACCTTGGTCCCTTTATTGAGAGATTACCATAGGGTCCACGTATGCTTGGGCTTCGGACGACAGACAAGCTCAACAGTGTTATTATAGAGGGGCAATGACATTGGCCTCTTGTTATGGACATTGAGTGCTTGGAGATTTTGCATGCATTGCCAATAATTCATGGCGAGACAAATCACATTATTTGGCGATTTGTGACTGTATGACCTACAGTTGCATCTCTTTACAGGCTATTGGACCCACCGGGACCCAATGTAGGTTGGTCTTCACTACTCTCGGGTTCTTTGAAAATCCCCAGGCATAATTTCATCTTATGGCTTGCGATTTTGGGGAAATTATCTACAGCTGATAAACCATGGCTATCATATTTAGGCACCTGTATATTATGTGATGAGGGCGCAATGGAGACACATACTCATCTACTCTTTCGATGTCGTTATGCCAGAAGCTACTTAACAGCGATTCGCGGATTGTTCGGTTTGAATGGCCTAATAGAGAGTGGTCACGGGAGTGGGCTGCAAGGAAATGGAGAGGAAAACATATGATTAACTTGGCTTCTCGTGCACTCCTGGCTACTTGCATTTACCACATTTGGAGGGAATGAAATTTGAGACGCTTTGAGCATGCGGAGCGACCATTGAATATAATAGCCACCATTATTGTGGAAGATATTAGACAGAGGATTATTAGTGTTAATTTATCTCGTTCTATTAGTTCATGTGCGTTATATAGATTATGGCGTATCCCTTGGCATGTTGTGGGAGAAACCACCAGTTGAGCACTGTTGTACTGTACGATCTTGTTTTATTAATAAAACTTACATTTACCCAAAAATAATAATAAATAATAATAATAATATATATATATTTAATTTTTTAAATTATTTATATATAATATGAGTTAAATAATTTGTTAAATCTAGACCTTTCATTCTGTTAAAATCTAAGGATTAAAATTAATTAATTAGATCTAACTATCAATGTTTGATAAAAAAATCCAATGGTCATTAAAATAAAAAATAATATATATTAAATAAGGCTATAATGATTATTTTATAAAAAAATTAACGTCGTTAGTTAGATTTAACAAAACTAAGAGATTGAGCTACATTTAAAAAAATATAGAAGGGATTTTAGTCTATTTTTAAAACCAAAAGAAATTTGTACAGGAGAGTTTTTATTCATTTTAGCCTTTAAATTTAGGCGTGTTACAGTTGTTCATTGGCTGCTTGTGGAAATACTTAAAAGTCGTTAACCAATTCAAGTAAAGAAGAGATTTTTGGATCTGCTCTTTTCTACATTAGCTACAATTTAAAGCAAGTTGGTTCTTCATATGAAAGATTTCTGGATTTGCAAGCCAAGAGAGAGAGTTGTTACGTTAGGCATCCATCACCTGCATTTTTTAATTAAAAGACAAAGAATTGGGTTAAAAAATGTTCATCTTGCTATTGTACAATTTGAGGGCTAAGTTTGGCCAAACTTGACAAAGGGTTTATATAAATACTAGTAAAAATTGATTTCCAACAACAGTTGCATTTATGAAAATGTGTTAGTCTAAACATCTACATTCGAATTATTGTTTATTAGGGTAGATTATACATTTCGTCTTCTAATTTGCATCAAAATCAATTTTGATATCTTATTCTTATAAATTATTACGATTTTGGTCCATTTGATTTCCTTTTCTTTCATATTTTTAAATCCAATTCTAATGATTGGACTAGAATCAATATTGATTCAAAGTATAGGGACAAAAGATCGTTGTTCCAAATTCAATCTATTCCGTTTCAAGTTCACCCTCATTTTGCTTAAGACTCTGAATTTGGCGGGACTAATTTGGATAATTCTCTTTTTTAATTAATCAATATAAGTATTTAAAAAAAATAATTTACTACTTTAAAATATGTAATGAGATATTAGTATGTTCATAATGCAATTAATTATATATGTTCATAATGCAATTAATTATATTTATAAATATTATTTAGAATTGATTAAGGAGGAGTGGGCAACAACGACTCTTGGACAAGACCCAAGATCCGTGTAATTGAATCCAAGCTCAGTTGTACCCGGCTAACTTGTCAATTTTCATGCCTATTTGTAGTCCATATTCATTTTTACATGCGCGTGTGTATAAATGGACTAATGTAAGATGAACATCATCAATCAATTCGAATTTCCCATTCATTGTTACCTTATCTTCCAAGCATTCATTCAATCCGTCCAAAATCTGTTCCTTACTGTAAGCTGGCAATGGATTTTAGGCTGCCCCACATCCCAGTACCCCACATCACAGAGCTGGAAACTGCCACCCTACTCCCACTCCACCCCACCCCCACGCCACAACCGACACTTGCTGGATTTTGGGTCATTTGTATATCGATCACATTGCATATTCTACCTTCCTAAATTCTTTTCTTCCATTGTTCACCTGTAACGGTTTTTCCTGCTAATGTTATTGAACCAAGGTTTCTTGTCCTTTTGAGTGATGGAGGAGAATATCACGTGATTTTATGTTATATTCTATTGTTTTTGTTGAACTAGGCTGCAAACCGGAGCTGTTAGCTATTTGCAGTAGTTAGAAAGCATAGCTAAGTGAGTTTTGAGATCTGGATTGTGGGCTCTCTTTTTGCTGATCAATGGGGGGCGTAGAAGAGAGAGTTGTGGCTGTGATCATGGTAGGTGGACCCACTAAAGGTGAGGTTTTTCTTTATTTGCTTTTCTTTTTGTTTGAGCTTGGAATTGGTGATTCTACTTAGATATTACTAATATTTGATTTTTGTGGTAATTTGGTTGCTTTTGAGGAAATAATTAGACATTTGGTTGTTTGGAAGGTTAAGGTTGGCTCAGATGGGCGTTTCTTGATTTTACTGTTTTGATTAAGAAGGTTTAGATTTTTGGCTAAAATTGAGAACCTTATCATGATGGTTTTGGAAATGCAGGGACCAGATTCAGACCATTGTCTTTGAATATCCCAAAGCCCCTTTTCCCATTGGCAGGACAACCAATGGTTAATCATCCAATATCTGCCTGTAAACGCGTACGTGTTCTATATCTTCATACTTAATGGTCATGTATATGATTGAGATTTGATTCGTCCTAAATGCAAACCTTTTTTGTAACACACAAGAGAATTTGATTATATGTCTAGGAGAAAAACGTAATGTTCGATATCTACTCTGTTCATTTCTGGTGATGGTGAATAGCGGAGTAACTTGTTTACTGTATCATTCTTGTTAGATCCCCAATTTGGCACAAATCTACCTTATTGGTTTCTATGAGGAGCGTGAATTTGCATTGTTTGTCTCCTCAATTTCTAATGAGCTACGAGTTCCTGTCAGGTAATTTCAGTCCTTTATAAGATTTTCCCAAATTTCTAAAGATTTAAATAGTTACTGCTCTACTGTACTTATCCTTTGTAGTCTTCCTTGTTGCAATTTATGTTTTAGGTACTTGAGGGAGGACAGGCCACATGGTTCAGCTGGGGGGCTTTATAGCTTCAGGGATCTGATTATGGAAGACAACCCGGTTCGTAGTTTGTTCTATTCTCATGCTAAATTGTTTTCATAGAAATAAACTGCATAGTGGTGAATGAGTAGAAAATAAAGACTCGTTTACTCGTCACTCTTAATATTTCTTGTCATTGTTACTAATAAGGTCATTTCTACCTGGCAGTCACACATTGTTTTGCTGAATTGTGATGTTTGTTGCAGTTTTCCACTGCCTGATATGCTCGGTAATTGTCATGCTGTGTTGTTTCTTACTTGAGTTTCAGCAATCTAGTTCTAATATACATCTGCTGATCTTTTCCCGAACATTAAAAATTTCTGGTTTATGGTTTGCTTTGCAGAGGCCCACAGAACCTACGGTGGGATTGGAACCATTTTGGTGATCAAGGTTCGTACATTTATCTACCATAAGCCTGTGGAATATTGTACCAAATCTTTATCCCTCCTCTTAACTGCACTATTCATTTTAGGGCAACATATTTCTTTTTCTTCTGCAGGTTTCTCCCGAGTCAGCAAACCAGTTTGGGGAAATTGTAGCTGATCCTGTTACGAATGAACTGTTGCACTACACAGAGAAACCTGAAACTTTTGTATGTAAAAGTTCTGATATTGAACTACTGTCTTGTTCATGCTGTTTCTGTTTCTTTAATCCTCTTATTTATATCATATCTTTTCGTTCACTATATTAATCAGGTGAGTGACCGTATCAATTGTGGTGTGTACATATTTACCCCGGACATCTTTACAGCCATTCAAGGTGTATCCACTCAAAGAAAAGACAGAGGTTAGTAATACTCTTTGCTGCTCTGATGGGGCTTCCGACTTGTTTCTGAAAGTTCGGACATTCTGTGCTTCACTGGACAGTGGAGCTCTCATTTATTAAGGAAGACATATTTGATAAAAATCGAGAATCAGTTTCTATCAATTTAGTAATAGTTGGTGATTGGACTTGTAAATGGTGTAATTTGCAGAGCTTTTTCATAAACTAGTTCAGTAACATCATATATTGGTATTATTTCAGTTGAATTTAGTCATTCTGGCAATTATCCTTTTTAAGAGTTGCAGTTGCGCATCTGACTCAGTTAACTTTTCAAGTTTCTGATGTTTCAAAATAATGAAGCAAACATATTATAGCATTATAAGTTTTCTTTCCCAGATAAATTCTTGATGAAAATTGGTATTCATTCTTACACATGCCTGCTTGTGAATCAATTGCCATCCTATTGTCATATATATTATCTGTATATATGATTATTGGTCGTCAGTTATGTTAGAATCAATTGATCTTGGTAGTCCAAATTCTTACTCATGAATGTATAAATATATGCATACACATAAAGAAGTGTAAAAGACTCTCTTAAACTTACGTTCAGCAAATTTTATAAGAAAGTGGGTCAACCATGAAAGCTCTTTCCAGTGCCCGTGATTCTTCAGTGCAGCATAATACCTATACTACATGGATGTGTTCTCGACATCATTTATTTGATTTTCTTATTTGCAGCTCTCCTGCGGCGTGTAACCAGCTTTGAAGCACTTCAACCTGAACACAGGTAAGAACTTCATATGCAACTCTCTGGTTGTTATTTACCGAAACATTCGACATCAACCAAGTATTCTTGTGAATACTTCTCTACACCTAAATGAAGGGCCATGCTTTGGAAATTTCGTGGAAAACTGCCAAGAAAGTTTTCTAATGTTTTCTCTGAAGAATTTGTTCACGATACAATTGTGCCATTTAAGCAGCTCAAGATGTCATTTCATAGTGATGCCCCTTTTTGCTCTCAAAGAGAATAAAACAAGATAAGTAATCTTGAAGTCTTGAGTCGATTGTTTTATGACGGTTTGGATGTTGAAAAGGATTGTACAAACCTAGAATGGTTTGGCTCTTCTGGGGAAAAATTAGGAAAAGAGCACCGCACACTCAGTCTATATTCCGGAAAAACGTTAATGGTATTGCATAGAGAATTTTCTGAGATGAAACTTAAACTATTTTTTCCACTTCCATTTCTTATGCCAATTCATCGGCAGGAGTCTCCCGTCAGATTTCGTGAGATTGGATCAAGATATTCTATCACCACTTGCTGGGAAAAGGCAGTTATATGTATATGAAACCATGGATTTCTGGGAACAAATCAAAACTCCCGGGTGAGCTAAAGACGTTGTCACATAAATCTGTCTCCCTGTACCAGAACTCTTGTGTGTGTGAATCCTGTCTGATGGGAACTTTTGTCGTGCAGAATGTCCCTCAAATGTTCCGGATTGTATCTTACCCAGTTCAGGTTCAGCTCACCCCATCTCTTGGCGAGTGGAGACGGCACAAAGAAGGCTACAATCACAGGCAATGTATATATTCATCCATCCACAAAAGTTCATCCGACTGCAAAGGTATTAATGAATGATCGCGTTTATTTACAGGCACTCAGTTACCCTTTCTGGTTACGACTTATATCATCTCTCTCTCTCTCTCTCTCTCTCTTGTGCTTTGTAACAGGTTGGTCCGAATGTTTCAATCTCAGCCAATGCTCGGATTGGAGCTGGCTCAAGGCTTGTAAATTGCATTATTCTTGATGATGTTGAGATCAAGGTACTATTCACTCAAGTTAACGGATATGATTTTTCTTGATGCATATGTGATCATTAGCGCTCATTCCGTGTGCTTATGTTTATAAGGAAAATGCTGTGGTTATTCATGCTATCATTGGGTGGAAGTCTTCCATCGGAAGGTGGTCGAGAGTGCAGGTATTTCTTAGGCGTTTGTTTGACACAGTTAATCATCTATGTGAGAAACTGTCTGAAGGAACGCAAAAGATTGTTATATAATTGGTCGGACTATGGGGCTCCCCTTTTATCCATAATAATTACACTAAACACCCCATCAACTATAGGTACATTGTAAAACGACCCCTAATGCTTGAAACAGTAAATTACAAAAAACACTGATGTTGCTCGAAAAATTGCACTTACACCTCTCGTCTCTGAACATCACTGCCAGAGAGTATCAGTATAATGAAGATATCATTGACGCTCGGTATTCTGCAAAAATAGAGGTGGTTTTTGTAGTTCTCCCATAGTTGAGGGGTTCTAAATATAATAATCCCTTCTTTTTACCTTGTCTTGATTAATATGATTCTAATAAAAAGTTGAAGAAAATGGAAATCTTGATGTCCGTTTGATGTCCCGTTTTGCAATTCTACGTTTCTTGAACCTCTTCGACTTCTCCCATTGATTCGCTTTGACCATGTTGGTATTCTTTCCATGCACATTCTACTGCTTAATCATCTCCATCATCGCATTTCAGGCCTCAGGAGATCACAACGCCAAGCTTGGGGTTACAATTCTCGGTACAGTCTGCACTCATTTTTCTTCGTGTGTTGACCTTTCTCCCTCCCTTTTTCGCCCCTCAAGCAATTATAGCTTACATACATACATATTTCTGAACCAGGTGAATCCGTGACAGTTGAAGATGAAGTTGTGGTGATCAACAGCATTATCCTTCCAAACAAGACTCTGAATGTCAGTGTTCAAGAGGAAATTATACTGTAATATCATCTTTTGCTACTGAGTTTCACATCCTTGTCCATGTACAACTTTTGTGTTATGTACTTGTCTGCTTTATTATTTTTTTTGTTTTGGCGTGTGTGTATATATTATTATTTTTTATTTGTAAATTGATATTTTTCTAGTTGCAATAAAGAAAATCTGTCGAATTTTCATTCCCCACTACATACTACAAAATTACAAGGTCTGTAATCAAATTATGCTTCGTTTTATATTTAGCAACAATGAGGAGACTTGTGATGATCATGATCAATTCAATTCTTTTGTAATGAATTGCTGGAGCTTGTGGGGAAGGAGGAATATAAGGGTTTTAACCGGTTAGACAAAATGGAAACCCCACCTCCGCCACCGGTTGGACAAAAGGGAAACCTCACCTCCGCCACCGGTTGGACAAAATGGAAAAATAGGGGTGAAATTTTTGGCTCATTAAGTTTTTATTTTTGGAGATAGTAAATCAGCTATAGGGATTATAATTGATAATCATTACACAAATGTAAGTCTCCACAATAGATTTGTCAAGTGTCAATTCCTGTTTTTTCAATTCAATTTGGAAAAAAGTTGGGTCAGTTCCAAAATAAATTCATTTATTTTTATTATATTTACGATAAAGTATTAGTATAATTTATATTTTAAACAAATTTCACATTTTCAAATAAATACTTAACATCTAATCTAAATAATTATTAATATATTTAATTAATATTTGATATTGATATAATAATTTGTAATTATATAAATAATAAAAATAATTATATTTTCTATTGTAAAAGCAAAAGAAAAAAATATATAATTGTATTTCCAAGTTGAAGGCGTTTAAGTTTGCGGTGGTTCAAGTTTGAAGTTCAAACCACCAGCAGGCAGCTGATAGAAAACCCTCCCCCCCACCGCTGTTCACCTTCACTTTCACCACCTAGATATGAAAATTAATTCCACCATAAACATAGAGTGAGAAAAATTCATCATTATCTGAGCAGTTGTGAAGACGGGGAGCAAAATTTATTCTACTGGTAGAAAATGTCATCCAAAGAAACCTGCAGAACTGAGCTCCGTGCCGCCGTTCGCCACCTCAGCGACCGTGGCCTCTACTCCGCCTCCAAATGGTATGACACGCAGCTCCTTCAAAAACCCATATTTCTCACTTCGAAAATTTTTGGCCATTAATTCGAAAAGCGCTCCTTTTGTTTATTTGATTTTCAAGATCTTTGTTTATTGCTTGAAGGGCAGCGGAGCAATTGATGGGAATAGAGCAAGACCCTTCGAAGCACACCCCGTCCCACACTAGATTCCAGCGCGGCAGCTCTAGTATCCGCCGGCCGCACCGCCGGGCGGCGGAATCCTCCGCCACCCCTTCCGGTGGGGTGTCTTATGTTTCCACCCCGTCGATGGTGGGGCCTGAGGAGTACGATTATGATCCGATTGATACTGATTTTTATTTGCTGGCCAAGTCTTACTTTGACTGCAGGGAGTATAGGAGGGCTGCTCATGTGCTCCGGGACCAGACTGGGAAGAAAGCTGTGTTCTTGCGCTGCTATGCACTTTATTTGGTTGGTTTCTCTCACAGTTTTTGGTTAATTTGGTGTTCTAATGATTGATTTCTGGCTCTTTTATGTTTAATTTTGCTAGTGGTTTGATTTTTACTCGAGTACTTTTTTTCTTTATGCACTACAAACCTATTGCAAGTAAATTTGGTGGATTTGCAGCTGTCTTCCAGTGAACATGAATGCCCAAAAACCTTTGAAATTTGATGTGGCAAGACCATCTGTTCCGCTTCACATAGAGTATATCGTGACATGGCGCTTTGATTTCTGTTTATAAATGATTAACTGAGAGGACTTTGTGTGATTTAGTGAGAATTCGAATCTTGCATTGAACATAGCACAGAGCTAATGATGGACAAGTTCCAGTAGTTTGCGACATATAGAAAATGATAGTGGTATATGAGATGGACGATTCTAGTAGAATGTTTTAGGGATTATTTAAGCAAGGTGAGTTTTGGACGAGAAAAACTGCCCCCTTTGATTGACTTTTGGTGGGAGTGTGTTGTGGTGCCTGGCCCATGGACTTTGGTGCTTCACCCATGCATCTCTAAAGTTTGTATACATCTGAAATAGAATTGTGAAGAGGGCATATGCCATGATTATTGAAATCAAGATCTCTGATAGAAGGCCTTTTCTCGAGTAGTTGAAGTGACTGAGATGCTATCACAATGCTCATAAGTTGCATAAATTCTTTTCTATTAATTCTTTCAGTGGTTGGCACCTATCAGATGTCAAGTAACATTCGAATCAGTCTCTTACTAGATTGGTGTATGAGGACCAAGGTATGTTCTCAAATTACACAAAATCTGTAACCTCCAATTG